>NW_023405192.1:32500-35000 GCF_013141755.1 Anopheles stephensi
TGTAAAGACCTTTCTAAAACACCTTGGTTGACCCCTGTCCGATAAGTAGTTTTCGAGATATTCGAGAATATGTGATTTTTTGGGACTTAGAAAATTTTTGACCCGTACCCTAAGAAAAAGTGATTTTTTCATAGGACAATTTTTTCTTCGCAAATACTGTTTGGTTTCACTTTTCATTATTAGAAACGCGTTCCGAAGCCATTTTCATCAAAATCTCGTGAAAAAAAAATTTCACCCCCGGACCAAAAGTTGGCCGTTCGGTGCCCTATGGCCTATGGCCAGTATGGGAACCAAGGATGCCGATATGCGAAAAAGTGTCAAAAAATCACTTGAAAGTCGCTATGGCTCATTAAATAGAGCTTGTAAAGACCTTTCTAAAACACCTTGGTTGACCCCTGTCCGATAAGTAGTTTTCGAGATATTCGAGAATAATGTGATTTTTTGGGACTTAGAAAATTTTTGACCCGTACCCTAAGAAAAAGTGATTTTTTCATAGGACAATTTTTTCTTCGCAAATACTGTTTGGTTTCACTTTTCATTATTAGAAACGCGTTCCGAAGCCATTTTCATCAAAATCTCGTGAAAAAAAAATTTCACCCCCGGACCAAAAGTTGGCCGTTCGGTGCCCTATGGCCTATGGCCAGTATGGGAACCAAGGATGCCGATATGCGAAAAAGTGTCAAAAAATCACTTGAAAGTCGCTATGGCTCATTAAATAGAGCTTGTAAAGACCTTTCTAAAACACCTTGGTTGACTCCTGTCCGATACGTAGTTTTCGAGATATTCGAGAATATGTGATTTTTTGGGACTTAGAAAATTTTCGACCATGACATATATGAAAAGTGAATTTTTCATAGGACCAAAAAGTTTGTCCAAATAGGGTTTTGGTTCACTTTTTATGGTCAGATAAGTGATCCGATGCTATTTTCACGCTGTGACCAAAAATTTTCATACTTCATACTTGTCCCCGTGCCGTACATGGGAGGACCGGGGGAACATGTCTTCGTAAGTCGTGATGTTCAGTGACGGATTTCTGGGACTTAGAAAAAAAATGTGCTCTCAGGCACATTATATGTTTCATACACACATGATTTTCATTCTTCATACTTGTCCCCGGTGCCGTATATGGGAGGACCGGGGGAACATGTCTTCGTAAGTCGTGATGTTCAGTGACGGATTTCTGGGACTTAGAAAAAAAATGTGCTCTCAGGCACATTATATGTTTCATACACACATGATTTTCATTCTTCATACTTGTCCCCGTGCCGTACATGGGAGGACCGGGGGAACATGTCTTCGTAAGTCGTGATGTTCAGTGACGGATTTCTGGGACTTAGAAAAAAAATGTGCTCTCAGGCACATTATATGTTTCATACACACATGATTTTCATTCTTCATACTTGTCCCCGTGCCGTACATGGGAGGACCGGGGGAAGATGTGTTTGTAAGTCGTGATGTTCAGTGACGGATTTCTGGGACTTAGAAAAATAAATGTACCCTTAGGCACATTATTTGTATCAATAATTGTATCCCCAGCCTTTCATGGGGAACTTTTCCGTATTCCCGGACTTGTACATTTTTCGGGTTCCACCTCCCGACAATGTATCTCTACTGTGCATTACGTACCTTATAACGCACGGCACCCATTGGGTGACTCCACTTAACCATCTTTCGATAATGCCCGTGTTGCAGACATAATCCCAACACCTACCAGGCTTTATATGTACATCGAACGTTACATACGATGCACCCCGTATTCCCGGACTTGTACATTTTTCGGGTTCCACCTCCCGACAATGTATCTCTACTGTGCATTACGTACCTGATAACGCACGGCACCCATTGGGTGACTCCACTTAACCATCTTTCGATAATGCCCGTGTTGCAGATATAATCCCAACACCTACCAGGCTTTATATGTACATCGAACGTTACATACGATGCACCCCGTATTCCCGGACTTGTACATTTTTCGGGTTCCACCTCCCGACAATGTATCTCTACTGTGCATTACGTACCTGATAACGCACGGCACCCATTGGGTGACTCCACTTAACCATCTTTCGATAATGCCCGTGTTGCAGATATAATCCCAACACCTACCAGGCTTTATATGTACATCGAACGTTACATACGATGCACCCCGTATTCCCGGACTTGTACATTTTTCGGGTTCCACCTCCCGACAATGTATCTCTACTGTGCATTACGTACCTTATAACGCACGGCACCCATTGGGTGACTCCACTTAACCATCTTTCGATAATGCCCGTGTTGCAGATATAATCCCAACACCTACCAGGCTTTATATGTACATCGAACGTTACATACGATGCACCCCGTATTCCCGGACTTGTACATTTTTCGGGTTCCACCTCCCGACAATGTATCTCTACTGTGCATTACGTACCTTATAACGCACGGCACCCATTGGGTGACTCCACTTAACCATCTTTCGATAATGCCCGTGTTGCAGATATAATCCCAACACCTACCAGGC
>NW_023405192.1:42500-47500 GCF_013141755.1 Anopheles stephensi
CGAACGTTTTAACCGCAACAACTTTAATATACGCTAGTGGAGCTGGAATTACCGCGGCTGCTGGCACCAGACTTGCCCTCCACTTGATCCTTATTGAAGGATTTATGCTCAATTCATTCCAATTATGGACCATCGTTAGAGAGGTCCATATTGTTATTTCTCGTCACTACCTCCCCGTGCCGGGATTGGGTAATTTACGCGCCTGCTGCCTTCCTTGGATGTGGTAGCCATTTCTCAGGCTCCCTCTCCGGAATCGAACCCTGATTCCCCGTTACCCGTCGCAACCATGGTAGTCCTCTACACTACCATCAATAGTTGATAGGGCAGACATTTGCAAGATCTGTCGTCGGTCAAGCGACCATACGATCGGCATCCTTATCCAGACTTCAACTCAAGCCGCCCGGAGGCGATTGGTTTTACTAATAAGTGCACCAGTTCCACCGCCCGCAAGCGGACAGCGGTCCCGGCATGTTGCATGTATTAGCTCTGGCTTTTCCACAGTTATCCAAGTAACTGATGGGTGGATGATCTTGTGAATTATGGCTGTTGTACTGAGCCTTATGCGGTTTCACATTCATTTATGTTTGTACTTAGACATGCATGGCTTAACCTTTGAGACAAGCGTATATTACTGGTAGGATCAACCAGAATTCGTCTTCGTCAATTGCTTGTTCGATATTTTCTGTCTACCAGGGCACCAGTCCCCGCAGACTCACTTTCTACGTTCATCAGGTGACACAATCTTTGTTGTGACCACTCTCATTGACCTGCGGCAGTACACCGACTCCACAGCGCCAATAACCACACGAGCAAAGGTTGTTCAGGAGGATGTCAGATTATCGATGTACATCGTACACCAACATTTGACGTACCGAGGCATTACACCCCGCACGCCCCCAACAGGACCAATCAAGGCTCGCATACGACCTGCGACTTACTGCGGCTCCCTGAAGGTCCCCGTAGGACGACCATCACCAGTTAAGGTGTAGTTGACTTGTCAGGGCACGGTAGTCCCCACAAGTCCCCGATTATTCGTGGATATCGTCCTACGATTGTTTCTGACTCCTTTTGCTCCCCGCAGGTCCCCGTAGGACGACCATCACCAGTTAAGGTGTAGTTGACTTGTCAGGGCACGGTAGTCCCCACAAGTCCCCGATTATTCGTGGATATCGTCCTACGAGTTTTTGTGACCCTTGGGTTCCCGGCAGGTCCCCGTAGGACAACCATCACCAGTTAAGGTGTAGTTGACTTGTCAGGGCACGGTGGTCCCCACAAGTCCCCGATTATTCGGAGATATTGTCCTACGAGTTTTTGTGACCCTTTTGTTCCCCGCAGGTCCCCGTAGGACGACCATCACCAGTTAAGGTGTAGTTGACTTGTCAGGGCACGGTAGTCCCCACAAGTCCCCGATTATTCGTGGATATCGTCCTACGAGTTTTTGTGACCCTTGGGTTCCCGAACTTTGCTACGATGGTTCTGCCTCCAGAGGAGACTTATGAACACTTCGTATCATTTCTTACACCGAACCATGGGATCGCGAGATTGCTCCCGGATCCCTAATCACCTTACATTTTCGTTTCGTTTCCGTACACTACGATGAGCTAATTCAATTTGTTTGTTCGTCTGGCGAACGTTTTATTGCGGAATTACCGCGGTACTTCCAGCCGGGTATGGCTGCCGTACGACCTACAGGATAGATCATCGAACCACTTTTCGTGCATATTGTCCGTCGAGGGTATCACCTCGATACCCCCAACAGACCTTTGGACACTTCCTCACTACTCCTTGGAGCAGCAATCAGGGAACCATATAGTAGGAACAGCCGAATATGGAACTCTTTTCGTACTTTGGACACCTCCTATAACTTGTATGGCGACTTCGGGGACCTTCATTTCGTTCTCAGTTGGTACCCCTATTTCGGTCTTTGGACACCTCGTCTTACCCGTATAACTCACTTTAGGTCCACTTATTTGCCTGATATCTCATCGTGAACCCGTTTTTCGTACACCGTACACACCTAGGAACACCACATATGCGTTTCCCTTTCGATCGTGAAGTTTTCAAATTTTTCGATTTTTGGTCCTAGAAATTCATGAACGGTGGGAGACCAAAATTTTTCATAAAAAAAAAATTTTCACCGTTTGACCATAAAAACCTTCTTTTCGTACATACCCCATCATTTCTTCACGTTTTAGGCCATTTCTGAAATTTTCGCTTCGATAGTGTGTCCCCTATAATACAAAATGAACATTTTGCATCTCCCACAAGTGGCCATTTTTTTCCGCCACTGAAGAACACGACCTTGGGAACTCGGACCTAGGACGTGGCCATGTAAGTCATAGGCCACCCCAACTTTTGCAAAATACTGTTTCTTTTCACTTTTCATGATCTAAGGCGCGTTCCGACGGCGTTTTGAACAAATTTATGAGAAAAAAAATTTTGACCCTCGGACCAAAATTTTTTCGTTCGGGGCCCCATGGCCTATGGCCAGTATGGGAACTCGGGATGCCGATATGACAAAATTTGTCAAAAAATCACTAAAAAGTCGCTATGGCCCATTATTTAGAGCTTGTTGAGACCTTTCTAAAACACCTTGGTTGACCCCTGTCCGATAAGTAGTTTTCGAGATATTCGAGAAAATATGATTTTTTGGGACTTAGAAAATTTTTGACCCGTACCCTAAGAAAAAGTGATTTTTTCATAGGACAATTTTTTCTTCGCAAATACTGTTTGGTTTCACTTTTCATTATTAGAAACGCGTTCCGAAGCCATTTTCATCAAAATCTCGTGAAAAAAAAATTTCACCCCCGGACCAAAAGTTGGCCGTTCGGTGCCCCATGGCCTATGGCCAGTATGGGAACCAAGGATGCCGATATGCGAAAAAGTGTCAAAAAATCACTTGAAAGTCGCTATGGCTCATTAAATAGAGCTTGTAAAGACCTTTCTAAAACACCTTGGTTGACCCCTGTCCGATAAGTAGTTTTCGAGATATTCGAGAAAATGTGATTTTTTGGGACTTAGAAAATTTTTGACCCGTACCCTAAGAAAAAGTGATTTTTTCATAGGACAATTTTTTCTTCGCAAATACTGTTTGGTTTCACTTTTCATTATTAGAAACGCGTTCCGAAGCCATTTTCATCAAAATCTCGTGAAAAAAAAATTTCACCCCCGGACCAAAAGTTGGCCGTTCGGTGCCCTATGGCCTATGGCCAGTATGGGAACCAAGGATGCCGATATGCGAAAAAGTGTCAAAAAATCACTTGAAAGTCGCTATGGCTCATTAAATAGAGCTTGTAAAGACCTTTCTAAAACACCTTGGTTGACCCCTGTCCGATAAGTAGTTTTCGAGATATTCGAGAAAATGTGATTTTTTGGGACTTAGAAAATTTTTGACCCGTACCCTAAGAAAAAGTGATTTTTTCATAGGACAATTTTTTCTTCGCAAATACTGTTTGGTTTCACTTTTCATTATTAGAAACGCGTTCCGAAGCCATTTTCATCAAAATCTCGTGAAAAAAAAATTTCACCCCCGGACCAAAAGTTGGCCGTTCGGTGCCCTATGGCCTATGGCCAGTATGGGAACCAAGGATGCCGATATGCGAAAAAGTGTCAAAAAATCACTTGAAAGTCGCTATGGCTCATTAAATAGAGCTTGTAAAGACCTTTCTAAAACACCTTGGTTGACCCCTGTCCGATAAGTAGTTTTCGAGATATTCGAGAAAATGTGATTTTTTGGGACTTAGAAAATTTTTGACCCGTACCCTAAGAAAAAGTGATTTTTTCATAGGACAATTTTTTCTTCGCAAATACTGTTTGGTTTCACTTTTCATTATTAGAAACGCGTTCCGAAGCCATTTTCATCAAAATCTCGTGAAAAAAAAATTTCACCCCCGGACCAAAAGTTGGCCGTTCGGTGCCCTATGGCCTATGGCCAGTATGGGAACCAAGGATGCCGATATGCGAAAAAGTGTCAAAAAATCACTTGAAAGTCGCTATGGCTCATTAAATAGAGCTTGTAAAGACCTTTCTAAAACACCTTGGTTGACCCCTGTCCGATAAGTAGTTTTCGAGATATTCGAGAATATGTGATTTTTTGGGACTTAGAAAATTTTTGACCCGTACCCTAAGAAAAAGTGATTTTTTCATAGGACAATTTTTTCTTCGCAAATACTGTTTGGTTTCACTTTTCATTATTAGAAACGCGTTCCGAAGCCATTTTCATCAAAATCTCGTGAAAAAAAAATTTCACCCCCGGACCAAAAGTTGGCCGTTCGGTGCCCTATGGCCTATGGCCAGTATGGGAACCAAGGATGCCGATATGCGAAAAAGTGTCAAAAAATCACTTGAAAGTCGCTATGGCTCATTAAATAGAGCTTGTAAAGACCTTTCTAAAACACCTTGGTTGACTCCTGTCCGATACGTAGTTTTCGAGATATTCGAGAATATGTGATTTTTTGGGACTTAGAAAATTTTTGACCCGTACCCTAAGAAAAAGTGATTTTTTCATAGGACAATTTTTTCTTCGCAAATACTGTTTGGTTTCACTTTTCATTATTAGAAACGCGTTCCGAAGCCATTTTCATCAAAATCTCGTGAAAAAAAAATTTCACCCCCGGACCAAAAGTTGGCCGTTCGGTGCCCTATGGCCTATGGCCAGTATGGGAACCAAGGATGCCGATATGCGAAAAAGTGTCAAAAAATCACTTGAAAGTCGCTATGGCTCATTAAATAGAGCTTGTAAAGACCTTTCTAAAACACCTTGGTTGACTCCTGTCCGATACGTAGTTTTCGAGATATTCGAGAATATGTGATTTTTTGGGACTTAGAAAATTTTCGACCATGACATATATGAAAAGTGAATTTTTCATAGGACCAAAAAGTTTGTCCAAATAGGGTTTTGGTTCACTTTTTATGGTCAGATAAGTGATCCGATGCTATTTTCATGATCATTAGAGGGATTTCACGCTGTGACCAAAAATTTTCATACTTCATACTTGTCC
>NW_023405192.1:57500-65000 GCF_013141755.1 Anopheles stephensi
AGTCCCCGATTATTCGTGGATATCGTCCTACGATTGTTTCTGACTCCTTTTGCTCCCCGCAGGTCCCCGTAGGACGACCATCACCAGTTAAGGTGTAGTTGACTTGTCAGGGCACGGTAGTCCCCACAAGTCCCCGATTATTCGTGGATATCGTCCTACGAGTTTTTGTGACCCTTGGGTTCCCGGCAGGTCCCCGTAGGACAACCATCACCAGTTAAGGTGTAGTTGACTTGTCAGGGCACGGTGGTCCCCACAAGTCCCCGATTATTCGGAGATATTGTCCTACGAGTTTTAGTGACCCTTTTGTTCCCCGCAGGTCCCCGTAGGACGACCATCACCAGTTAAGGTGTAGTTGACTTGTCAGGGCACGGTAGTCCCCACAAGTCCCCGATTATTCGTGGATATCGTCCTACGAGTTTTTGTGACCCTTGGGTTCCCGAACTTTGCTACGATGGTTCTGCCTCCAGAGGAGACTTATGAACACTTCGTATCATTTCTTACACCGAACCATGGGATCGCGAGATTGCTCCCGGATCCCTAATCACCTTACATTTTCGTTTCGTTTCCGTACACTACGATGAGCTAATTCAATTTGTTTGTTCGTCTGGCGAACGTTTTATTGCGGAATTACCGCGGTACTTCCAGCCGGGTATGGCTGCCGTACGACCTACAGGATAGATCATCGAACCACTTTTCGTGCATATTGTCCGTCGAGGGTATCACCTCGATACCCCCAACAGACCTTTGGACACTTCCTCACTACTCCTTGGAGCAGCAATCAGGGAACCATATAGTAGGAACAGCCGAATATGGAACTCTTTTCGTACTTTGGACACCTCCTATAACTTGTATGGCGACTTCGGGGACCTTCATTTCGTTCTCAGTTGGTACCCCTATTTCGGTCTTTGGACACCTCGTCTTACCCGTATAACTCACTTTAGGTCCACTTATTTGCCTGATATCTCATCGTGAACCCGTTTTTCGTACACCGTACACACCTAGGAACACCACATATGCGTTTCCCTTTCGATCGTGAAGTTTTCAAATTTTTCGATTTTTGGTCCTAGAAATTCATGAACGGTGGGAGACCAAAATTTTTCATAAAAAAAAAATTTTCACCGTTTGACCATAAAAACCTTCTTTTCGTACATACCCCATCATTTCTTCACGTTTTAGGCCATTTCTGAAATTTTCGCTTCGATAGTGTGTCCCCTATAATACAAAATGAACATTTTGCATCTCCCACAAGTGGCCATTTTTTTCCGCCACTGAAGAACACGACCTCGGGAACTCGGACCTAGGACGTGGCCATGTAAGTCATAGGCCACCCCAACTTTTGCAAAATACTGTTTCTTTTCACTTTTCATGATCTAAGGCGCGTTCCGACGGCGTTTTGAACAAATTTATGAGAAAAAAAATTTTGACCCTCGGACCAAAATTTTTTCGTTCGGGGCCCCATGGCCTATGGCCAGTATGGGAACTCGGGATGCCGATATGACAAAATTTGTCAAAAAATCACTAAAAAGTCGCTATGGCCCATTATTTAGAGCTTGTTGAGACCTTTCTAAAACACCTTGGTTGACCCCTGTCCGATAAGTAGTTTTCGAGATATTCGAGAAAATGTGATTTTTTGGGACTTAGAAAATTTTTGACCCGTACCCTAAGAAAAAGTGATTTTTTCATAGGACAATTTTTTCTTCGCAAATACTGTTTGGTTTCACTTTTCATTATTAGAAACGCGTTCCGAAGCCATTTTCATCAAAATCTCGTGAAAAAAAAATTTCACCCCCGGACCAAAAGTTGGCCGTTCGGTGCCCTATGGCCTATGGCCAGTATGGGAACCAAGGATGCCGATATGCGAAAAAGTGTCAAAAAATCACTTGAAAGTCGCTATGGCTCATTAAATAGAGCTTGTAAAGACCTTTCTAAAACACCTTGGTTGACCCCTGTCCGATAAGTAGTTTTCGAGATATTCGAGAATAAGTGATTTTTTGGGACTTAGAAAATTTTTGACCCGTACCCTAAGAAAAAGTGATTTTTTCATAGGACAATTTTTTCTTCGCAAATACTGTTTGGTTTCACTTTTCATTATTAGAAACGCGTTCCGAAGCCATTTTCATCAAAATCTCGTGAAAAAAAAATTTCACCCCCGGACCAAAAGTTGGCCGTTCGGTGCCCTATGGCCTATGGCCAGTATGGGAACCAAGGATGCCGATATGCGAAAAAGTGTCAAAAAATCACTTGAAAGTCGCTATGGCTCATTAAATAGAGCTTGTAAAGACCTTTCTAAAACACCTTGGTTGACCCCTGTCCGATAAGTAGTTTTCGAGATATTCGAGAATAAGTGATTTTTTGGGACTTAGAAAATTTTTGACCCGTACCCTAAGAAAAAGTGATTTTTTCATAGGACAATTTTTTCTTCGCAAATACTGTTTGGTTTCACTTTTCATTATTAGAAACGCGTTCCGAAGCCATTTTCATCAAAATCTCGTGAAAAAAAAATTTCACCCCCGGACCAAAAGTTGGCCGTTCGGTGCCCTATGGCCTATGGCCAGTATGGGAACCAAGGATGCCGATATGCGAAAAAGTGTCAAAAAATCACTTGAAAGTCGCTATGGCTCATTAAATAGAGCTTGTAAAGACCTTTCTAAAACACCTTGGTTGACCCCTGTCCGATACGTAGTTTTCGAGATATTCGAGAATATGTGATTTTTTGGGACTTAGAAAATTTTCGACCATGACATATATGAAAAGTGAATTTTTCATAGGACCAAAAAGTTTGTCCAAATAGGGTTTTGGTTCACTTTTTATGGTCAGATAAGTGATCCGATGCTATTTTCATGATCATTAGAGGGATTTCACGCTGTGACCAAAAATTTTCATACTTCATACTTGTCCCGGTGCCGTATATGGGAGGACCGGGGGAAGATGTGTTTGTAAGTCGTGATGTTCAGTGACGGATTTCTGGGACTTAGAAAAAAATGTGCTCTCAGGCACATTATATGTTCCATACACACATATTTTCATTCTTCATACTTGTCCCCGTGCCGTACATGGAGGACCGGGGGAACATGTCTTCGTAAGTCGTGATGTTCAGTGACGGATTTCTGGGACTTAGAAAAAAAATGTGCTCTCAGGCACATTATATGTTCATACACACATGATTTTCATTCTTCATACTTGTCCCCGTGCCGTATATGGGAGGACCGGGGGAACATGTCTTCGTAAGTCGTGATGTTCAGTGACGGATTTTCTGGGACTTAGAAAAAAAATGTGCTCTCAGGCACATTATATGTTCCATACACACATGATTTTCATCTCTTCATACTTGTCCCCGTGCCGTATATGGGAGGACCGGGGGAAGATGTGTTTGTAAGTCGTGATGTTCAGTGACGGATTTCTGGGACTTAGAAAAATAAATGTACCCTTAGGCACATTATTTGTATCAATAATTGTATCCCCAGCCTTTCATGGGGAACTTTTCCGTATTCCCGGACTTGTACATTTTTCGGGTTCCACCTCCCGACAATGTATCTCTACTGTGCATTACGTACCTTATAACGCACGGCACCCATTGGGTGACTCCACTTAACCATCTTTCGATAATGCCCGTGTTGCAGATATAATCCCAACACCTACCAGGCTTTATATGTACATCGAACGTTACATACGATGCACCCCGTATTCCCGGACTTGTACATTTTTCGGGTTCCACCTCCCGACAATGTATCTCTACTGTGCATTACGTACCTTATAACGCACGGCACCCATTGGGTGACTCCACTTAACCATCTTTCGATAATGCCCGTGTTGCAGATATAATCCCAACACCTACCAGGCTTTATATGTACATCGAACGTTACATACGATGCACCCCGTATTCCCGGACTTGTACATTTTTCGGGTTCCACCTCCCGACAATGTATCTCTACTGTGCATTACGTACCTGATAACGCACGGCACCCATTGGGTGACTCCACTTAACCATCTTTCGATAATGCCCGTGTTGCAGATATAATCCCAACACCTTCCAGGCTTTATACGTACATCGAACGTTACATACGATGCACCCCGTATTCCCGGACTTGTACATTTTTCGGGTTCCACCTCCCGACAATGTATCTCTACTGTGCATTACGTACCTGATAACGCACGGCACCCATTGGGTGACTCCACTTAACCATCTTTCGATAATGCCCGTGTTGCAGATATAATCCCAACACCTACCAGGCTTTATATGTACATCGAACGTTACATACGATGCACCCCGTATTCCCGGACTTGTACATTTTTCGGGTTCCACCTCCCGACAATGTATCTCTACTGTGCATTACGTACCTGATAACGCACGGCACCCATTGGGTGACTCCACTTAACCATCTTTCGATAATGCCCGTGTTGCAGATATAATCCCAACACCTACCAGGCTTTATATGTACATCGAACGTTACATACGATGCACCCCGTATTCCCGGACTTGTACATTTTTCGGGTTCCACCTCCCGACAATGTATCTCTACTGTGCATTACGTACCTGATAACGCACGGCACCCATTGGGTGACTCCACTTAACCATCTTTCGATAATGCCCGTGTTGCAGATATAATCCCAACACCTACCAGGCTTTATATGTACATCGAACGTTACATACGATGCACCCCGTATTCCCGGACTTGTACATTTTTCGGGTTCCACCTCCCGACAATGTATCTCTACTGTGCATTACGTACCTGATAACGCACGGCACCCATTGGGTGACTCCACTTAACCATCTTTCGATAATGCCCGTGTTGCAGATATAATCCCAACACCTACCAGGCTTTATATGTACATCGAACGTTACATACGATGCACCCCGTATTCCCGGACTTGTACATTTTTCGGGTTCCACCTCCCGACAATGTATCTCTACTGTGCATTACGTACCTGATAACGCACGGCACCCATTGGGTGACTCCACTTAACCATCTTTCGATAATGCCCGTGTTGCAGATATAATCCCAACACCTACCAGGCTTTATATGTACATCGAACGTTACATACGATGCACCCCGTATTCCCGGACTTGTACATTTTTCGGGTTCCACCTCCCGACAATGTATCTCTACTGTGCATTACGTACCTTATAACGCACGGCACCCATTGGGTGACTCCACTTAACCATCTTTCGATAATGCCTGTGTTGCAGATATAATCCCAACACCTACCAGGCTTTATATGTACATCGAACGTTACATACGATGCACCCCGTATTCCCGGACTTGTACATTTTTCGGGTTCCACCTCCCGACAATGTATCTCTACTGTGCATTACGTACCTGATAACGCACGGCACCCATTGGGTGACTCCACTTAACCATCTTTCGATAATGCCCGTGTTGCAGATATAATCCCAACACCTACCAGGCTTTATATGTACATCGAACGTTACATACGATGCACCCCGTATTCCCGGACTTGTACATTTTTCGGGTTCCACCTCCCGACAATGTATCTCTACTGTGCATTACGTACCTGATAACGCACGGCACCCATTGGGTGACTCCACTTAACCATCTTTCGATAATGCCCGTGTTGCAGATATAATCCCAACACCTACCAGGCTTTATATGTACATCGAACGTTACATACGATGCACCCCGTATTCCCGGACTTGTACATTTTTCGGGTTCCACCTCCCGACAATGTATCTCTACTGTGCATTACGTACCTGATAACGCACGGCACCCATTGGGTGACTCCACTTAACCATCTTTCGATAATGCCCGTGTTGCAGATATAATCCCAACACCTACCAGGCTTTATATGTACATCGAACGTTACATACGATGCACCCCGTATTCCCGGACTTGTACATTTTTCGGGTTCCACCTCCCGACAATGTATCTCTACTGTGCATTACGTACCTTATAACGCACGGCACCCATTGGGTGACTCCACTTAACCATCTTTCGATAATGCCTGTGTTGCAGATATAATCCCAACACCTACCAGGCTTTATATGTACATCGAACGTTACATACGATGCACCCCGTATTCCCGGACTTGTACATTTTTCGGGTTCCACCTCCCGACAATGTATCTCTACTGTGCATTACGTACCTGATAACGCACGGCACCCATTGGGTGACTCCACTTAACCATCTTTCGATAATGCCCGTGTTGCAGATATAATCCCAACACCTACCAGGCTTTATATGTACATCGAACGTTACATACGATGCACCCCGTATTCCCGGACTTGTACATTTTTCGGGTTCCACCTCCCGACAATGTATCTCTACTGTGCATTACGTACCTGATAACGCACGGCACCCATTGGGTGACTCCACTTAACCATCTTTCGATAATGCCCGTGTTGCAGATATAATCCCAACACCTACCAGGCTTTATATGTACATCGAACGTTACATACGATGCACCCCGTATTCCCGGACTTGTACATTTTTCGGGTTCCACCTCCCGACAATGTATCTCTACTGTGCATTACGTACCTGATAACGCACGGCACCCATTGGGTGACTCCACTTAACCATCTTTCGATAATGCCCGTGTTGCAGATATAATCCCAACACCTTCCAGGCTTTATACGTACATCGAACGTTACATACGATGCACCCCGTATTCCCGGACTTGTACATTTTTCGGGTTCCACCTCCCGACAATGTATCTCTACTGTGCATTACGTACCTGATAACGCACGGCACCCATTGGGTGACTCCACTTAACCATCTTTCGATAATGCCCGTGTTGCAGATATAATCCCAACACCTACCAGGCTTTATATGTACATCGAACGTTACATACGATGCACCCCGTATTCCCGGACTTGTACATTTTTCGGGTTCCACCTCCCGACAATGTATCTCTACTGTGCATTACGTACCTGATAACGCACGGCACCCATTGGGTGACTCCACTTAACCATCTTTCGATAATGCCCGTGTTGCAGATATAATCCCAACACCTACCAGGCTTTATATGTACATCGAACGTTACATACGATGCACCCCGTATTCCCGGACTTGTACATTTTTCGGGTTCCACCTCCCGACAATGTATCTCTACTGTGCATTACGTACCTTATAACGCACGGCACCCATTGGGTGACTCCACTTAACCATCTTTCGATAATGCCCGTGTTGCAGATATAATCCCAACACCTACCAGGCTTTATATGTACATCGAACGTTACATACGATGCACCCCGTATTCCCGGACTTGTACATTTTTCGGGTTCCACCTCCCGACAATGTATCTCTACTGTGCATTACGTACCTGATAACGCACGGCACCCATTGGGTGACTCCACTTAACCATCTTTCGATAATGCCCGTGTTGCAGATATAATCCCAACACCTACCAGGCTTTATATGTACATCGAACGTTACATACGATGCACCCCGTATTCCCGGACTTGTACATTTTTCGGGTTCCACCTCCCGACAATGTATCTCTACTGTGCATTACGTACCTGATAACGCACGGCACCCATTGGGT
>NW_023405193.1:0-58313 GCF_013141755.1 Anopheles stephensi
AGGTATCGCTTTGATACCCCCAACAGACCTTTGGACACTGTCTTACTACTCTTTAGAGCAGTCATCAGAGAACCATATAGTAGGAACAGCCGAATATGGAACCCTTTTCGTTCTTTGGACACCTCCTATAACTTGTATGGCGACTTTGGGACCTTCATTTCGTACTCAGTTGGTACCCTTATTCATCGAGGGTATCGCTTTGATACCCCAACAGACCTTTGGACACCGTCTTACTACTCCTTAGAGCAGTCATCAGAGAACCATATAGTAGGAACAGCCGAATATGGAACCCTTTTCGTTCTTTGGACACCTCCTATAACTTGTATGGCGACTATGGGACCTTCATTTCGTACTCAGTTGGTACCCCTATTCATCGAGGGTATCGCTTTGATACCCCCAACAGACCTTTGGACACCGTCTTACTACTCCTTAGAGCAGTCATCAGAGAACCATATAGTAGGAACAGCCGAATATGGAACCCTTTTCGTTCTTTGGACACCTCCTATAACTTGTATGGCGACTATGGGGACCTTCATATCGTACTCAGTTGGTACCCCTATTCATCGAGGGTATCGCTTTGATACCCCATACAGACCTTTGACACCGTCTTACTACTCCTTAGAGCAGTCATCAGAGAACCATATAGTAGGAACAGCCGAATATGGAACCCTTTTCGTTCTTTGGACACCTCCTATAACTTGTATGTATAACTTGGCTGTATAGTAGGAACAGCCGAATATGGAACCCTTCTCGTTCTTTGGACACCTCCTATAACTTGTATGGCGACTATGGGACCTTCATATCGTACTCAGTTGGTACCCCTATTCATCGAGGGTATCGCTGTGATACCCCCAACAGACCTTTGGACACCGTCTTACTACTCCTTAGAGCAGTCATCAGAGAACCATATAGTAGGAACAGCCGAATATGGAACCCTTTTCGTTCTTTGGACACCTCCATAACTTGTATGGCGACTATGGGGACCTTCATTTCGTACTCAGTTGGTACCCCTATTCATCGAGGGTATCGCTTTGATACCCCAACAGACCTTTGGACACCGTCTTACTACTCCTTAAAGCAGTCATCAGAGAACCATATAGTAGGAACAGCCGAATATGGAACCCTTTCGTTCTTTGGACACCTCCTAAACTTGTATGGCGACTATGGGACCTTCATTTCGTACTCAGTTGGTACCCCTATTCATCGAGGGTATCGCTGTGATACCCCCAACAGACCTTTGGACACCGTCTTACTACTCCTTAGAGCAGTCATCAGAGAACCATATAGTAGGAACAGCCGAATATGGAACCCTTTTCGTTCTTTGGACACCTCCTATAACTTGTATGGCGACTATGGGGACCTTCATTTCGTACTCAGTTGGTACCCTATTCATCGAGGGTATCGCTGTGATACCCCCAACAGACCTTTGGACACCGTCTTACTACTCCTTAGAGCAGTCATCAGAGAACCATATAGTAGGAACAGCCGAATATGGAACCCTTTTCGTTCTTTGGACACCTCCTATAACTTGTATGGCGACTATGGGGACCTTCATTTCGTACTCAGTTGGTACCCCTATTCATCGAGGGTATCGCTTTGATACCCCCAACAGACCTTTGGACACCGTCTTACTACTCCTTAGAGCAGTCATCAGAGAACCATATAGTAGGAACAGCCGAATATGGAACCCTTTTCGTTCTTTGGACACCTCCTATAACTTGTATGGCGACTATGGGACCTTCATTTCGTACTCAGTTGGTACCCCTATTCATCGAGGGTATCGCTTTGATACCCCCAACAGACCTTTGGACACCGTCTTACTACTCCTTAGAGCAGTCATCAGAGAACCATATAGTAGGAACAGCCGAATATGGAACCCTTTTCGTTCTTTGGACACCTCCTATAACTTGTATGGCGACTATGGGGACCTTCATATCGTACTCAGTTGGTACCCCTATTCATCGAGGGTATCGCTTTGATACCCCCAACAGACCTTTGGACACCGTCTTACTACTCCTTAGAGCAGTCATCAGAGAACCATATAGTAGGAACAGCCGAATATGGAACCCTTTTCGTTCTTTGGACACCTCCTATAACTTGTATGGCGACTATGGGACCTTCATTTCGTACTCAGTTGGTACCCCTATTCATCGAGGGTATCGCTTTGATACCCCCAACAGACCTTTGGACACCGTCTTACTACTCCTTAGAGCAGTCATCAGAGAACCATATAGTAGGAACAGCCGAATATGGAACCCTTTTCGTTCTTTGGACACCTCCTATAACTTGTATGGCGACTATGGGGACCTTCATTTCGTACTCAGTTGGTACCCCTATTCATCGAGGGTATCGCTTTGATACCCCCAACAGACCTTTGGACACCGTCTTACTACTCCTTAGAGCAGTCATCAGAGAACCATATAGTAGGAACAGCCGAATATGGAACCCTTTTCGTTCTTTGGACACCTCCTATAACTTGTATGGCGACTATGGGGACCTTCATATCGTACTCAGTTGGTACCCCTATTCATCGAGGGTATCGCTTTGATACCCCCAACAGACCTTTGGACACCGTCTTACTACTCCTTAGAGCAGTCATCAGAGAACCATATAGTAGGAACAGCCGAATATGGAACCCTTTTCGTTCTTTGGACACCTCCTATAACTTGTATGGCGACTATGGGGACCTTCATTTCGTACTCAGTTGGTACCCCTATTCATCGAGGGTATCGCTTTGATACCCCCAACAGACCTTTGGACACCGTCTTACTACTCCTTAGAGCAGTCATCAGAGAACCATATAGTAGGAACAGCCGAATATGGAACCCTTTTCGTTCTTTGGACACCTCCTATAACTTGTATGGCGACTATGGGGACCTTCATTTCGTACTCAGTTGGTACCCCTATTCATCGAGGGTATCGCTTTGATACCCCCAACAGACCTTTGGACACCGTCTTACTACTCCTTAGAGCAGTCATCAGAGAACCATATAGTAGGAACAGCCGAATATGGAACCCTTTTCGTTCTTTGGACACCTCCTATAACTTGTATGGCGACTATGGGGACCTTCATTCGTACTCAGTTGGTACCCCTATTCATCGAGGGTATCGCTTTGATACCCCCAACAGACCTTTGGACACCGTCTTACTACTCCTTAGAGCAGTCATCAGAGAACCATATAGTAGGAACAGCCGAATATGGAACCCTTTTCGTTCTTTGGACACCTCCTATAACTTGTATGGCGACTATGGGACCTTCATTTCGTACTCAGTTGGTACCCCTATTCATCGAGGGTATCGCTTTGATACCCCCAACAGACCTTTGGACACCGTCTTACTACTCCTTAGAGCAGTCATCAGAGAACCATATAGTAGGAACAGCCGAATATGGAACCCTTTTCGTTCTTTGGACACCTCCTATAACTTGTATGGCGACTATGGGGACCTTCATTTCGTACTCAGTTGGTACCCCTATTCATCGAGGGTATCGCTTTGATACCCCCAACAGACCTTTGGACACCGTCTTACTACTCCTTAGAGCAGTCATCAGAGAACCATATAGTAGGAACAGCCGAATATGGAACCCTTTTCGTTCTTTGGACACCTCCTATAACTTGTATGGCGACTATGGGACCTTCATTTCGTACTCAGTTGGTACCCCTATTCATCGAGGGTATCGCTTTGATACCCCCAACAGACCTTTGGACACCGTCTTACTACTCCTTAGAGCAGTCATCAGAGAACCATATAGTAGGAACAGCCGAATATGGAACCCTTTTCGTTCTTTGGACACCTCCTATAACTTGTATGGCGACTATGGGACCTTCATTTCGTACTCAGTTGGTACCCCTATTCATCGAGGGTATCGCTTTGATACCCCCAACAGACCTTTGGACACCGTCTTACTACTCCTTAGAGCAGTCATCAGAGAACCATATAGTAGGAACAGCCGAATATGGAACCCTTTTCGTTCTTTGGACACCTCCTATAACTTGTATGGCGACTATGGGGACCTTCATATCGTACTCAGTTGGTACCCCTATTCATCGAGGGTATCGCTTTGATACCCCCAACAGACCTTTGGACACCGTCTTACTACTCCTTAGAGCAGTCATCAGAGAACCATATAGTAGGAACAGCCGAATATGGAACCCTTTTCGTTCTTTGGACACCTCCTATAACTTGTATGGCGACTATGGGGACCTTCATTTCGTACTCAGTTGGTACCCCTATTCATCGAGGGTATCGCTTTGATACCCCCAACAGACCTTTGGACACCGTCTTACTACTCCTTAGAGCAGTCATCAGAGAACCATATAGTAGGAACAGCCGAATATGGAACCCTTTTCGTTCTTTGGACACCTCCTATAACTTGTATGGCGACTATGGGGACCTTCATTTCGTACTCAGTTGGTACCCCTATTCATCGAGGGTATCGCTTTGATACCCCCAACAGACCTTTGGACACCGTCTTACTACTCCTTAGAGCAGTCATCAGAGAACCATATAGTAGGAACAGCCGAATATGGAACCCTTTTCGTTCTTTGGACACCTCCTATAACTTGTATGGCGACTATGGGGACCTTCATTTCGTACTCAGTTGGTACCCCTATTCATCGAGGGTATCGCTGTGATACCCCCAACAGACCTTTGGACACCGTCTTACTACTCCTTAGAGCAGTCATCAGAGAACCATATAGTAGGAACAGCCGAATATGGAACCCTTTTCGTTCTTTGGACACCTCCTATAACTTGTATGGCGACTATGGGGACCTTCATTTCGTACTCAGTTGGTACCCCTATTCATCGAGGGTATCGCTTTGATACCCCCAACAGACCTTTGGACACCGTCTTACTACTCCTTAGAGCAGTCATCAGAGAACCATATAGTAGGAACAGCCGAATATGGAACCCTTTTCGTTCTTTGGACACCTCCTATAACTTGTATGGCGACTATGGGGACCTTCATTTCGTACTCAGTTGGTACCCCTATTCATCGAGGGTATCGCTTTGATACCCCAACAGACCTTTGGACACCGTCTTACTACTCCTTAGAGCAGTCATCAGAGAACCATATAGTAGGAACAGCCGAATATGGAACCCTTTTCGTTCTTTGGACACCTCCTATAACTTGTATGGCGACTATGGGACCTTCATTTCGTACTCAGTTGGTACCCCTATTCATCGAGGGTATCGCTTTGATACCCCCAACAGACCTTTGGACACCGTCTTACTACTCCTTAGAGCAGTCATCAGAGAACCATATAGTAGGAACAGCCGAATATGGAACCCTTTTCGTTCTTTGGACACCTCCTATAACTTGTATGGCGACTATGGGGACCTTCATTTCGTACTCAGTTGGTACCCCTATTCATCGAGGGTATCGCTTTGATACCCCCAACAGACCTTTGGACACCGTCTTACTACTCCTTAGAGCAGTCATCAGAGAACCATATAGTAGGAACAGCCGAATATGGAACCCTTTTCGTTCTTTGGACACCTCCTATAACTTGTATGGCGACTATGGGGACCTTCATTTCGTACTCAGTTGGTACCCCTATTCATCGAGGGTATCGCTTTGATACCCCAACAGACCTTTGGACACCGTCTTACTACTCCTTAGAGCAGTCATCAGAGAACCATATAGTAGGAACAGCCGAATATGGAACCCTTTTCGTTCTTTGGACACCTCCTATAACTTGTATGGCGACTATGGGGACCTTCATTTCGTACTCAGTTGGTACCCCTATTCATCGAGGGTATCGCTTTGATACCCCCAACAGACCTTTGGACACCGTCTTACTACTCCTTAGAGCAGTCATCAGAGAACCATATAGTAGGAACAGCCGAATATGGAACCCTTTTCGTTCTTTGGACACCTCCTATAACTTGTATGGCGACTATGGGGACCTTCATTTCGTACTCAGTTGGTACCCCTATTCATCGAGGGTATCGCTTTGATACCCCCAACAGACCTTTGGACACCGTCTTACTACTCCTTAGAGCAGTCATCAGAGAACCATATAGTAGGAACAGCCGAATATGGAACCCTTTTCGTTCTTTGGACACCTCCTATAACTTGTATGGCGACTATGGGGACCTTCATTTCGTACTCAGTTGGTACCCCTATTCATCGAGGGTATCGCTTTGATACCCCCAACAGACCTTTGGACACCGTCTTACTACTCCTTAGAGCAGTCATCAGAGAACCATATAGTAGGAACAGCCGAATATGGAACCCTTTTCGTTCTTTGGACACCTCCTATAACTTGTATGGCGACTATGGGGACCTTCATTTCGTACTCAGTTGGTACCCCTATTCATCGAGGGTATCGCTTTGATACCCCAACAGACCTTTGGACACCGTCTTACTACTCCTTAGAGCAGTCATCAGAGAACCATATAGTAGGAACAGCCGAATATGGAACCCTTTTCGTTCTTTGGACACCTCCTATAACTTGTATGGCGACTATGGGGACCTTCATTTCGTACTCAGTTGGTACCCCTATTCATCGAGGGTATCGCTTTGATACCCCCAACAGACCTTTGGACACCGTCTTACTACTCCTTAGAGCAGTCATCAGAGAACCATATAGTAGGAACAGCCGAATATGGAACCCTTTTCGTTCTTTGGACACCTCCTATAACTTGTATGGCGACTATGGGGACCTTCATTTCGTACTCAGTTGGTACCCCTATTCATCGAGGGTATCGCTTTGATACCCCCAACAGACCTTTGGACACCGTCTTACTACTCCTTAGAGCAGTCATCAGAGAACCATATAGTAGGAACAGCCGAATATGGAACCCTTTTCGTTCTTTGGACACCTCCTATAACTTGTATGGCGACTATGGGGACCTTCATTTCGTACTCAGTTGGTACCCCTATTCATCGAGGGTATCGCTTTGATACCCCCAACAGACCTTTGGACACCGTCTTACTACTCCTTAGAGCAGTCATCAGAGAACCATATAGTAGGAACAGCCGAATATGGAACCCTTTTCGTTCTTTGGACACCTCCTATAACTTGTATGGCGACTATGGGGACCTTCATTTCGTACTCAGTTGGTACCCCTATTCATCGAGGGTATCGCTTTGATACCCCCAACAGACCTTTGGACACCGTCTTACTACTCCTTAGAGCAGTCATCAGAGAACCATATAGTAGGAACAGCCGAATATGGAACCCTTTTCGTTCTTTGGACACCTCCTATAACTTGTATGGCGACTATGGGGACCTTCATTTCGTACTCAGTTGGTACCCCTATTCATCGAGGGTATCGCTTTGATACCCCCAACAGACCTTTGGACACCGTCTTACTACTCCTTAGAGCAGTCATCAGAGAACCATATAGTAGGAACAGCCGAATATGGAACCCTTTTCGTTCTTTGGACACCTCCTATAACTTGTATGGCGACTATGGGGACCTTCATTTCGTACTCAGTTGGTACCCCTATTCATCGAGGGTATCGCTTTGATACCCCCAACAGACCTTTGGACACCGTCTTACTACTCCTTAGAGCAGTCATCAGAGAACCATATAGTAGGAACAGCCGAATATGGAACCCTTTTCGTTCTTTGGACACCTCCTATAACTTGTATGGCGACTATGGGGACCTTCATTTCGTACTCAGTTGGTACCCCTATTCATCGAGGGTATCGCTTTGATACCCCCAACAGACCTTTGGACACCGTCTTACTACTCCTTAGAGCAGTCATCAGAGAACCATATAGTAGGAACAGCCGAATATGGAACCCTTTTCGTTCTTTGGACACCTCCTATAACTTGTATGGCGACTATGGGGACCTTCATTTCGTACTCAGTTGGTACCCCTATTCATCGAGGGTATCGCTTTGATACCCCCAACAGACCTTTGGACACCGTCTTACTACTCCTTAGAGCAGTCATCAGAGAACCATATAGTAGGAACAGCCGAATATGGAACCCTTTTCGTTCTTTGGACACCTCCTATAACTTGTATGGCGACTATGGGGACCTTCATTTCGTACTCAGTTGGTACCCCTATTCATCGAGGGTATCGCTTTGATACCCCCAACAGACCTTTGGACACCGTCTTACTACTCCTTAGAGCAGTCATCAGAGAACCATATAGTAGGAACAGCCGAATATGGAACCCTTTTCGTTCTTTGGACACCTCCTATAACTTGTATGGCGACTATGGGACCTTCATTTCGTACTCAGTTGGTACCCCTATTCATCGAGGGTATCGCTTTGATACCCCCAACAGACCTTTGGACACCGTCTTACTACTCCTTAGAGCAGTCATCAGAGAACCATATAGTAGGAACAGCCGAATATGGAACCCTTTTCGTTCTTTGGACACCTCCTATAACTTGTATGGCGACTATGGGGACCTTCATTTCGTACTCAGTTGGTACCCCTATTCATCGAGGGTATCGCTTTGATACCCCCAACAGACCTTTGGACACCGTCTTACTACTCCTTAGAGCAGTCATCAGAGAACCATATAGTAGGAACAGCCGAATATGGAACCCTTTTCGTTCTTTGGACACCTCCTATAACTTGTATGGCGACTATGGGGACCTTCATTTCGTACTCAGTTGGTACCCCTATTCATCGAGGGTATCGCTTTGATACCCCCAACAGACCTTTGGACACCGTCTTACTACTCCTTAGAGCAGTCATCAGAGAACCATATAGTAGGAACAGCCGAATATGGAACCCTTTTCGTTCTTTGGACACCTCCTATAACTTGTATGGCGACTATGGGGACCTTCATTTCGTACTCAGTTGGTACCCCTATTCATCGAGGGTATCGCTTTGATACCCCCAACAGACCTTTGGACACCGTCTTACTACTCCTTAGAGCAGTCATCAGAGAACCATATAGTAGGAACAGCCGAATATGGAACCCTTTTCGTTCTTTGGACACCTCCTATAACTTGTATGGCGACTATGGGGACCTTCATTTCGTACTCAGTTGGTACCCCTATTCATCGAGGGTATCGCTTTGATACCCCAACAGACCTTTGGACACCGTCTTACTACTCCTTAGAGCAGTCATCAGAGAACCATATAGTAGGAACAGCCGAATATGGAACCCTTTTCGTTCTTTGGACACCTCCTATAACTTGTATGGCGACTATGGGGACCTTCATTTCGTACTCAGTTGGTACCCCTATTCATCGAGGGTATCGCTTTGATACCCCCAACAGACCTTTGGACACCGTCTTACTACTCCTTAGAGCAGTCATCAGAGAACCATATAGTAGGAACAGCCGAATATGGAACCCTTTTCGTTCTTTGGACACCTCCTATAACTTGTATGGCGACTATGGGGACCTTCATTTCGTACTCAGTTGGTACCCCTATTCATCGAGGGTATCGCTTTGATACCCCCAACAGACCTTTGGACACCGTCTTACTACTCCTTAGAGCAGTCATCAGAGAACCATATAGTAGGAACAGCCGAATATGGAACCCTTTTCGTTCTTTGGACACCTCCTATAACTTGTATGGCGACTATGGGGACCTTCATTTCGTACTCAGTTGGTACCCCTATTCATCGAGGGTATCGCTTTGATACCCCCAACAGACCTTTGGACACCGTCTTACTACTCCTTAGAGCAGTCATCAGAGAACCATATAGTAGGAACAGCCGAATATGGAACCCTTTTCGTTCTTTGGACACCTCCTATAACTTGTATGGCGACTATGGGGACCTTCATTTCGTACTCAGTTGGTACCCCTATTCATCGAGGGTATCGCTTTGATACCCCCAACAGACCTTTGGACACCGTCTTACTACTCCTTAGAGCAGTCATCAGAGAACCATATAGTAGGAACAGCCGAATATGGAACCCTTTTCGTTCTTTGGACACCTCCTATAACTTGTATGGCGACTATGGGGACCTTCATTTCGTACTCAGTTGGTACCCCTATTCATCGAGGGTATCGCTTTGATACCCCCAACAGACCTTTGGACACCGTCTTACTACTCCTTAGAGCAGTCATCAGAGAACCATATAGTAGGAACAGCCGAATATGGAACCCTTTTCGTTCTTTGGACACCTCCTATAACTTGTATGGCGACTATGGGGACCTTCATTTCGTACTCAGTTGGTACCCCTATTCATCGAGGGTATCGCTTTGATACCCCCAACAGACCTTTGGACACCGTCTTACTACTCCTTAGAGCAGTCATCACAGAACCATATAGTAGGAACAGCCGAATATGGAACCCTTGTCGTTCTTTGGACATCTCCTTTAACTTGTTAGCGACAAGTTCTTTGGACACCTCCTATAACTTGTATGGCGACTATGGGACCTTCATTTCGTACTCAGTTGGTACCCCTATTCATCGAGGGTATCGCTTTGATACCCCCAACAGACCTTTGGACACCGTCTTACTACTCCTTAGAGCAGTCATCAGAGAACCATATAGTAGGAACAGCCGAATATGGAACCCTTTTCGTTCTTTGGACACCTCCTATAACTTGTATGGCGACTATGGGGACCTTCATTTCGTACTCAGTTGGTACCCCTATTCATCGAGGGTATCGCTTTGATACCCCCAACAGACCTTTGGACACCGTCTTACTACTCCTTAGAGCAGTCATCAGAGAACCATATAGTAGGAACAGCCGAATATGGAACCCTTTTCGTTCTTTGGACACCTCCTATAACTTGTATGGCGACTATGGGGACCTTCATTTCGTACTCAGTTGGTACCCCTATTCATCGAGGGTATCGCTTTGATACCCCCAACAGACCTTTGGACACCGTCTTACTACTCCTTAGAGCAGTCATCAGAGAACCATATAGTAGGAACAGCCGAATATGGAACCCTTTTCGTTCTTTGGACACCTCCTATAACTTGTATGGCGACTATGGGGACCTTCATTTCGTACTCAGTTGGTACCCCTATTCATCGAGGGTATCGCTTTGATACCCCCAACAGACCTTTGGACACCGTCTTACTACTCCTTAGAGCAGTCATCAGAGAACCATATAGTAGGAACAGCCGAATATGGAACCCTTTTCGTTCTTTGGACACCTCCTATAACTTGTATGGCGACTATGGGGACCTTCATTTCGTACTCAGTTGGTACCCCTATTCATCGAGGGTATCGCTTTGATACCCCCAACAGACCTTTGGACACCGTCTTACTACTCCTTAGAGCAGTCATCAGAGAACCATATAGTAGGAACAGCCGAATATGGAACCCTTTTCGTTCTTTGGACACCTCCTATAACTTGTATGGCGACTATGGGGACCTTCATTTCGTACTCAGTTGGTACCCCTATTCATCGAGGGTATCGCTTTGATACCCCCAACAGACCTTTGGACACCGTCTTACTACTCCTTAGAGCAGTCATCAGAGAACCATATAGTAGGAACAGCCGAATATGGAACCCTTTTCGTTCTTTGGACACCTCCTATAACTTGTATGGCGACTATGGGGACCTTCATTTCGTACTCAGTTGGTACCCCTATTCATCGAGGGTATCGCTTTGATACCCCCAACAGACCTTTGGACACCGTCTTACTACTCCTTAGAGCAGTCATCAGAGAACCATATAGTAGGAACAGCCGAATATGGAACCCTTTTCGTTCTTTGGACACCTCCTATAACTTGTATGGCGACTATGGGGACCTTCATTTCGTACTCAGTTGGTACCCCTATTCATCGAGGGTATCGCTTTGATACCCCCAACAGACCTTTGGACACCGTCTTACTACTCCTTAGAGCAGTCATCAGAGAACCATATAGTAGGAACAGCCGAATATGGAACCCTTTTCGTTCTTTGGACACCTCCTATAACTTGTATGGCGACTATGGGGACCTTCATTTCGTACTCAGTTGGTACCCCTATTCATCGAGGGTATCGCTTTGATACCCCCAACAGACCTTTGGACACCGTCTTACTACTCCTTAGAGCAGTCATCAGAGAACCATATAGTAGGAACAGCCGAATATGGAACCCTTTTCGTTCTTTGGACACCTCCTATAACTTGTATGGCGACTATGGGGACCTTCATTTCGTACTCAGTTGGTACCCCTATTCATCGAGGGTATCGCTTTGATACCCCCAACAGACCTTTGGACACCGTCTTACTACTCCTTAGAGCAGTCATCAGAGAACCATATAGTAGGAACAGCCGAATATGGAACCCTTTTCGTTCTTTGGACACCTCCTATAACTTGTATGGCGACTATGGGGACCTTCATTTCGTACTCAGTTGGTACCCCTATTCATCGAGGGTATCGCTTTGATACCCCCAACAGACCTTTGGACACCGTCTTACTACTCCTTAGAGCAGTCATCAGAGAACCATATAGTAGGAACAGCCGAATATGGAACCCTTTTCGTTCTTTGGACACCTCCTATAACTTGTATGGCGACTATGGGGACCTTCATTTCGTACTCAGTTGGTACCCCTATTCATCGAGGGTATCGCTTTGATACCCCCAACAGACCTTTGGACACCGTCTTACTACTCCTTAGAGCAGTCATCAGAGAACCATATAGTAGGAACAGCCGAATATGGAACCCTTTTCGTTCTTTGGACACCTCCTATAACTTGTATGGCGACTATGGGGACCTTCATTTCGTACTCAGTTGGTACCCCTATTCATCGAGGGTATCGCTTTGATACCCCCAACAGACCTTTGGACACCGTCTTACTACTCCTTAGAGCAGTCATCAGAGAACCATATAGTAGGAACAGCCGAATATGGAACCCTTTTCGTTCTTTGGACACCTCCTATAACTTGTATGGCGACTATGGGGACCTTCATTTCGTACTCAGTTGGTACCCCTATTCATCGAGGGTATCGCTTTGATACCCCCAACAGACCTTTGGACACCGTCTTACTACTCCTTAGAGCAGTCATCAGAGAACCATATAGTAGGAACAGCCGAATATGGAACCCTTTTCGTTCTTTGGACACCTCCTATAACTTGTATGGCGACTATGGGGACCTTCATTTCGTACTCAGTTGGTACCCCTATTCATCGAGGGTATCGCTTTGATACCCCCAACAGACCTTTGGACACCGTCTTACTACTCCTTAGAGCAGTCATCAGAGAACCATATAGTAGGAACAGCCGAATATGGAACCCTTTTCGTTCTTTGGACACCTCCTATAACTTGTATGGCGACTATGGGGACCTTCATTTCGTACTCAGTTGGTACCCCTATTCATCGAGGGTATCGCTTTGATACCCCCAACAGACCTTTGGACACCGTCTTACTACTCCTTAGAGCAGTCATCAGAGAACCATATAGTAGGAACAGCCGAATATGGAACCCTTTTCGTTCTTTGGACACCTCCTATAACTTGTATGGCGACTATGGGGACCTTCATTTCGTACTCAGTTGGTACCCCTATTCATCGAGGGTATCGCTTTGATACCCCCAACAGACCTTTGGACACCGTCTTACTACTCCTTAGAGCAGTCATCAGAGAACCATATAGTAGGAACAGCCGAATATGGAACCCTTTTCGTTCTTTGGACACCTCCTATAACTTGTATGGCGACTATGGGGACCTTCATTTCGTACTCAGTTGGTACCCCTATTCATCGAGGGTATCGCTTTGATACCCCCAACAGACCTTTGGACACCGTCTTACTACTCCTTAGAGCAGTCATCAGAGAACCATATAGTAGGAACAGCCGAATATGGAACCCTTTTCGTTCTTTGGACACCTCCTATAACTTGTATGGCGACTATGGGGACCTTCATTTCGTACTCAGTTGGTACCCCTATTCATCGAGGGTATCGCTTTGATACCCCCAACAGACCTTTGGACACCGTCTTACTACTCCTTAGAGCAGTCATCAGAGAACCATATAGTAGGAACAGCCGAATATGGAACCCTTTTCGTTCTTTGGACACCTCCTATAACTTGTATGGCGACTATGGGGACCTTCATTTCGTACTCAGTTGGTACCCCTATTCATCGAGGGTATCGCTTTGATACCCCCAACAGACCTTTGGACACCGTCTTACTACTCCTTAGAGCAGTCATCAGAGAACCATATAGTAGGAACAGCCGAATATGGAACCCTTTTCGTTCTTTGGACACCTCCTATAACTTGTATGGCGACTATGGGGACCTTCATTTCGTACTCAGTTGGTACCCCTATTCATCGAGGGTATCGCTTTGATACCCCCAACAGACCTTTGGACACCGTCTTACTACTCCTTAGAGCAGTCATCAGAGAACCATATAGTAGGAACAGCCGAATATGGAACCCTTTTCGTTCTTTGGACACCTCCTATAACTTGTATGGCGACTATGGGGACCTTCATTTCGTACTCAGTTGGTACCCCTATTCATCGAGGGTATCGCTTTGATACCCCCAACAGACCTTTGGACACCGTCTTACTACTCCTTAGAGCAGTCATCAGAGAACCATATAGTAGGAACAGCCGAATATGGAACCCTTTTCGTTCTTTGGACACCTCCTATAACTTGTATGGCGACTATGGGGACCTTCATTTCGTACTCAGTTGGTACCCCTATTCATCGAGGGTATCGCTTTGATACCCCCAACAGACCTTTGGACACCGTCTTACTACTCCTTAGAGCAGTCATCAGAGAACCATATAGTAGGAACAGCCGAATATGGAACCCTTTTCGTTCTTTGGACACCTCCTATAACTTGTATGGCGACTATGGGGACCTTCATTTCGTACTCAGTTGGTACCCCTATTCATCGAGGGTATCGCTTTGATACCCCCAACAGACCTTTGGACACCGTCTTACTACTCCTTAGAGCAGTCATCAGAGAACCATATAGTAGGAACAGCCGAATATGGAACCCTTTTCGTTCTTTGGACACCTCCTATAACTTGTATGGCGACTATGGGACCTTCATTTCGTACTCAGTTGGTACCCCTATTCATCGAGGGTATCGCTTTGATACCCCCAACAGACCTTTGGACACCGTCTTACTACTCCTTAGAGCAGTCATCAGAGAACCATATAGTAGGAACAGCCGAATATGGAACCCTTTTCGTTCTTTGGACACCTCCTATAACTTGTATGGCGACTATGGGGACCTTCATTTCGTACTCAGTTGGTACCCCTATTCATCGAGGGTATCGCTTTGATACCCCCAACAGACCTTTGGACACCGTCTTACTACTCCTTAGAGCAGTCATCAGAGAACCATATAGTAGGAACAGCCGAATATGGAACCCTTTTCGTTCTTTGGACACCTCCTATAACTTGTATGGCGACTATGGGGACCTTCATTTCGTACTCAGTTGGTACCCCTATTCATCGAGGGTATCGCTTTGATACCCCCAACAGACCTTTGGACACCGTCTTACTACTCCTTAGAGCAGTCATCAGAGAACCATATAGTAGGAACAGCCGAATATGGAACCCTTTTCGTTCTTTGGACACCTCCTATAACTTGTATGGCGACTATGGGGACCTTCATTTCGTACTCAGTTGGTACCCCTATTCATCGAGGGTATCGCTTTGATACCCCCAACAGACCTTTGGACACCGTCTTACTACTCCTTAGAGCAGTCATCAGAGAACCATATAGTAGGAACAGCCGAATATGGAACCCTTTTCGTTCTTTGGACACCTCCTATAACTTGTATGGCGACTATGGGGACCTTCATTTCGTACTCAGTTGGTACCCCTATTCATCGAGGGTATCGCTTTGATACCCCAACAGACCTTTGGACACCGTCTTACTACTCCTTAGAGCAGTCATCAGAGAACCATATAGTAGGAACAGCCGAATATGGAACCCTTTTCGTTCTTTGGACACCTCCTATAACTTGTATGGCGACTATGGGGACCTTCATTTCGTACTCAGTTGGTACCCCTATTCATCGAGGGTATCGCTTTGATACCCCCAACAGACCTTTGGACACCGTCTTACTACTCCTTAGAGCAGTCATCAGAGAACCATATAGTAGGAACAGCCGAATATGGAACCCTTTTCGTTCTTTGGACACCTCCTATAACTTGTATGGCGACTATGGGGACCTTCATTTCGTACTCAGTTGGTACCCCTATTCATCGAGGGTATCGCTTTGATACCCCCAACAGACCTTTGGACACCGTCTTACTACTCCTTAGAGCAGTCATCAGAGAACCATATAGTAGGAACAGCCGAATATGGAACCCTTTTCGTTCTTTGGACACCTCCTATAACTTGTATGGCGACTATGGGGACCTTCATTTCGTACTCAGTTGGTACCCCTATTCATCGAGGGTATCGCTTTGATACCCCCAACAGACCTTTGGACACCGTCTTACTACTCCTTAGAGCAGTCATCAGAGAACCATATAGTAGGAACAGCCGAATATGGAACCCTTTTCGTTCTTTGGACACCTCCTATAACTTGTATGGCGACTATGGGGACCTTCATTTCGTACTCAGTTGGTACCCCTATTCATCGAGGGTATCGCTTTGATACCCCCAACAGACCTTTGGACACCGTCTTACTACTCCTTAGAGCAGTCATCAGAGAACCATATAGTAGGAACAGCCGAATATGGAACCCTTTTCGTTCTTTGGACACCTCCTATAACTTGTATGGCGACTATGGGGACCTTCATTTCGTACTCAGTTGGTACCCCTATTCATCGAGGGTATCGCTTTGATACCCCCAACAGACCTTTGGACACCGTCTTACTACTCCTTAGAGCAGTCATCAGAGAACCATATAGTAGGAACAGCCGAATATGGAACCCTTTTCGTTCTTTGGACACCTCCTATAACTTGTATGGCGACTATGGGACCTTCATTTCGTACTCAGTTGGTACCCCTATTCATCGAGGGTATCGCTTTGATACCCCATACAGACCTTTGGACACCGTCTTACTACTCCTTAGAGCAGTCATCAGAGAACCATATAGTAGGAACAGCCGAATATGGAACCCTTTTCGTTCTTTGGACACCTCCTATAACTTGTATGGCGACTATGGGGACCTTCATTTCGTACTCAGTTGGTACCCCTATTCATCGAGGGTATCGCTTTGATACCCCCAACAGACCTTTGGACACCGTCTTACTACTCCTTAGAGCAGTCATCAGAGAACCATATAGTAGGAACAGCCGAATATGGAACCCTTTTCGTTCTTTGGACACCTCCTATAACTTGTATGGCGACTATGGGGACCTTCATTTCGTACTCAGTTGGTACCCCTATTCATCGAGGGTATCGCTTTGATACCCCCAACAGACCTTTGGACACCGTCTTACTACTCCTTAGAGCAGTCATCAGAGAACCATATAGTAGGAACAGCCGAATATGGAACCCTTTTCGTTCTTTGGACACCTCCTATAACTTGTATGGCGACTATGGGGACCTTCATTTCGTACTCAGTTGGTACCCCTATTCATCGAGGGTATCGCTTTGATACCCCCAACAGACCTTTGGACACCGTCTTACTACTCCTTAGAGCAGTCATCAGAGAACCATATAGTAGGAACAGCCGAATATGGAACCCTTTTCGTTCTTTGGACACCTCCTATAACTTGTATGGCGACTATGGGGACCTTCATTTCGTACTCAGTTGGTACCCCTATTCATCGAGGGTATCGCTTTGATACCCCCAACAGACCTTTGGACACCGTCTTACTACTCCTTAGAGCAGTCATCAGAGAACCATATAGTAGGAACAGCCGAATATGGAACCCTTTTCGTTCTTTGGACACCTCCTATAACTTGTATGGCGACTATGGGGACCTTCATTTCGTACTCAGTTGGTACCCCTATTCATCGAGGGTATCGCTTTGATACCCCCAACAGACCTTTGGACACCGTCTTACTACTCCTTAGAGCAGTCATCAGAGAACCATATAGTAGGAACAGCCGAATATGGAACCCTTTTCGTTCTTTGGACACCTCCTATAACTTGTATGGCGACTATGGGGACCTTCATTTCGTACTCAGTTGGTACCCCTATTCATCGAGGGTATCGCTTTGATACCCCCAACAGACCTTTGGACACCGTCTTACTACTCCTTAGAGCAGTCATCAGAGAACCATATAGTAGGAACAGCCGAATATGGAACCCTTTTCGTTCTTTGGACACCTCCTATAACTTGTATGGCGACTATGGGGACCTTCATTTCGTACTCAGTTGGTACCCCTATTCATCGAGGGTATCGCTTTGATACCCCCAACAGACCTTTGGACACCGTCTTACTACTCCTTAGAGCAGTCATCAGAGAACCATATAGTAGGAACAGCCGAATATGGAACCCTTTTCGTTCTTTGGACACCTCCTATAACTTGTATGGCGACTATGGGGACCTTCATTTCGTACTCAGTTGGTACCCCTATTCATCGAGGGTATCGCTTTGATACCCCCAACAGACCTTTGGACACCGTCTTACTACTCCTTAGAGCAGTCATCAGAGAACCATATAGTAGGAACAGCCGAATATGGAACCCTTTTCGTTCTTTGGACACCTCCTATAACTTGTATGGCGACTATGGGGACCTTCATTTCGTACTCAGTTGGTACCCCTATTCATCGAGGGTATCGCTTTGATACCCCCAACAGACCTTTGGACACCGTCTTACTACTCCTTAGAGCAGTCATCAGAGAACCATATAGTAGGAACAGCCGAATATGGAACCCTTTTCGTTCTTTGGACACCTCCTATAACTTGTATGGCGACTATGGGGACCTTCATTTCGTACTCAGTTGGTACCCCTATTCATCGAGGGTATCGCTTTGATACCCCCAACAGACCTTTGGACACCGTCTTACTACTCCTTAGAGCAGTCATCAGAGAACCATATAGTAGGAACAGCCGAATATGGAACCCTTTTCGTTCTTTGGACACCTCCTATAACTTGTATGGCGACTATGGGGACCTTCATTTCGTACTCAGTTGGTACCCCTATTCATCGAGGGTATCGCTTTGATACCCCCAACAGACCTTTGGACACCGTCTTACTACTCCTTAGAGCAGTCATCAGAGAACCATATAGTAGGAACAGCCGAATATGGAACCCTTTTCGTTCTTTGGACACCTCCTATAACTTGTATGGCGACTATGGGGACCTTCATTTCGTACTCAGTTGGTACCCCTATTCATCGAGGGTATCGCTTTGATACCCCCAACAGACCTTTGGACACCGTCTTACTACTCCTTAGAGCAGTCATCAGAGAACCATATAGTAGGAACAGCCGAATATGGAACCCTTTTCGTTCTTTGGACACCTCCTATAACTTGTATGGCGACTATGGGGACCTTCATTTCGTACTCAGTTGGTACCCCTATTCATCGAGGGTATCGCTTTGATACCCCCAACAGACCTTTGGACACCGTCTTACTACTCCTTAGAGCAGTCATCAGAGAACCATATAGTAGGAACAGCCGAATATGGAACCCTTTTCGTTCTTTGGACACCTCCTATAACTTGTATGGCGACTATGGGGACCTTCATTTCGTACTCAGTTGGTACCCCTATTCATCGAGGGTATCGCTTTGATACCCCCAACAGACCTTTGGACACCGTCTTACTACTCCTTAGAGCAGTCATCAGAGAACCATATAGTAGGAACAGCCGAATATGGAACCCTTTTCGTTCTTTGGACACCTCCTATAACTTGTATGGCGACTATGGGGACCTTCATTTCGTACTCAGTTGGTACCCCTATTCATCGAGGGTATCGCTTTGATACCCCCAACAGACCTTTGGACACCGTCTTACTACTCCTTAGAGCAGTCATCAGAGAACCATATAGTAGGAACAGCCGAATATGGAACCCTTTTCGTTCTTTGGACACCTCCTATAACTTGTATGGCGACTATGGGGACCTTCATTTCGTACTCAGTTGGTACCCCTATTCATCGAGGGTATCGCTTTGATACCCCCAACAGACCTTTGGACACCGTCTTACTACTCCTTAGAGCAGTCATCAGAGAACCATATAGTAGGAACAGCCGAATATGGAACCCTTTTCGTTCTTTGGACACCTCCTATAACTTGTATGGCGACTATGGGGACCTTCATTTCGTACTCAGTTGGTACCCCTATTCATCGAGGGTATCGCTTTGATACCCCCAACAGACCTTTGGACACCGTCTTACTACTCCTTAGAGCAGTCATCAGAGAACCATATAGTAGGAACAGCCGAATATGGAACCCTTTTCGTTCTTTGGACACCTCCTATAACTTGTATGGCGACTATGGGGACCTTCATTTCGTACTCAGTTGGTACCCCTATTCATCGAGGGTATCGCTTTGATACCCCCAACAGACCTTTGGACACCGTCTTACTACTCCTTAGAGCAGTCATCAGAGAACCATATAGTAGGAACAGCCGAATATGGAACCCTTTTCGTTCTTTGGACACCTCCTATAACTTGTATGGCGACTATGGGGACCTTCATTTCGTACTCAGTTGGTACCCCTATTCATCGAGGGTATCGCTTTGATACCCCCAACAGACCTTTGGACACCGTCTTACTACTCCTTAGAGCAGTCATCAGAGAACCATATAGTAGGAACAGCCGAATATGGAACCCTTTTCGTTCTTTGGACACCTCCTATAACTTGTATGGCGACTATGGGGACCTTCATTTCGTACTCAGTTGGTACCCCTATTCATCGAGGGTATCGCTTTGATACCCCCAACAGACCTTTGGACACCGTCTTACTACTCCTTAGAGCAGTCATCAGAGAACCATATAGTAGGAACAGCCGAATATGGAACCCTTTTCGTTCTTTGGACACCTCCTATAACTTGTATGGCGACTATGGGGACCTTCATTTCGTACTCAGTTGGTACCCCTATTCATCGAGGGTATCGCTTTGATACCCCCAACAGACCTTTGGACACCGTCTTACTACTCCTTAGAGCAGTCATCAGAGAACCATATAGTAGGAACAGCCGAATATGGAACCCTTTTCGTTCTTTGGACACCTCCTATAACTTGTATGGCGACTATGGGGACCTTCATTTCGTACTCAGTTGGTACCCCTATTCATCGAGGGTATCGCTTTGATACCCCAACAGACCTTTGGACACCGTCTTACTACTCCTTAGAGCAGTCATCAGAGAACCATATAGTAGGAACAGCCGAATATGGAACCCTTTTCGTTCTTTGGACACCTCCTATAACTTGTATGGCGACTATGGGGACCTTCATTTCGTACTCAGTTGGTACCCCTATTCATCGAGGGTATCGCTTTGATACCCCCAACAGACCTTTGGACACCGTCTTACTACTCCTTAGAGCAGTCATCAGAGAACCATATAGTAGGAACAGCCGAATATGGAACCCTTTTCGTTCTTTGGACACCTCCTATAACTTGTATGGCGACTATGGGGACCTTCATTTCGTACTCAGTTGGTACCCCTATTCATCGAGGGTATCGCTTTGATACCCCCAACAGACCTTTGGACACCGTCTTACTACTCCTTAGAGCAGTCATCAGAGAACCATATAGTAGGAACAGCCGAATATGGAACCCTTTTCGTTCTTTGGACACCTCCTATAACTTGTATGGCGACTATGGGGACCTTCATTTCGTACTCAGTTGGTACCCCTATTCATCGAGGGTATCGCTTTGATACCCCCAACAGACCTTTGGACACCGTCTTACTACTCCTTAGAGCAGTCATCAGAGAACCATATAGTAGGAACAGCCGAATATGGAACCCTTTTCGTTCTTTGGACACCTCCTATAACTTGTATGGCGACTATGGGGACCTTCATTTCGTACTCAGTTGGTACCCCTATTCATCGAGGGTATCGCTTTGATACCCCCAACAGACCTTTGGACACCGTCTTACTACTCCTTAGAGCAGTCATCAGAGAACCATATAGTAGGAACAGCCGAATATGGAACCCTTTTCGTTCTTTGGACACCTCCTATAACTTGTATGGCGACTATGGGGACCTTCATTTCGTACTCAGTTGGTACCCCTATTCATCGAGGGTATCGCTTTGATACCCCCAACAGACCTTTGGACACCGTCTTACTACTCCTTAGAGCAGTCATCAGAGAACCATATAGTAGGAACAGCCGAATATGGAACCCTTTTCGTTCTTTGGACACCTCCTATAACTTGTATGGCGACTATGGGGACCTTCATTTCGTACTCAGTTGGTACCCCTATTCATCGAGGGTATCGCTTTGATACCCCCAACAGACCTTTGGACACCGTCTTACTACTCCTTAGAGCAGTCATCAGAGAACCATATAGTAGGAACAGCCGAATATGGAACCCTTTTCGTTCTTTGGACACCTCCTATAACTTGTATGGCGACTATGGGGACCTTCATTTCGTACTCAGTTGGTACCCCTATTCATCGAGGGTATCGCTTTGATACCCCCAACAGACCTTTGGACACCGTCTTACTACTCCTTAGAGCAGTCATCAGAGAACCATATAGTAGGAACAGCCGAATATGGAACCCTTTTCGTTCTTTGGACACCTCCTATAACTTGTATGGCGACTATGGGGACCTTCATTTCGTACTCAGTTGGTACCCCTATTCATCGAGGGTATCGCTTTGATACCCCCAACAGACCTTTGGACACCGTCTTACTACTCCTTAGAGCAGTCATCAGAGAACCATATAGTAGGAACAGCCGAATATGGAACCCTTTTCGTTCTTTGGACACCTCCTATAACTTGTATGGCGACTATGGGGACCTTCATTTCGTACTCAGTTGGTACCCCTATTCATCGAGGGTATCGCTTTGATACCCCCAACAGACCTTTGGACACCGTCTTACTACTCCTTAGAGCAGTCATCAGAGAACCATATAGTAGGAACAGCCGAATATGGAACCCTTTTCGTTCTTTGGACACCTCCTATAACTTGTATGGCGACTATGGGGACCTTCATTTCGTACTCAGTTGGTACCCCTATTCATCGAGGGTATCGCTTTGATACCCCCAACAGACCTTTGGACACCGTCTTACTACTCCTTAGAGCAGTCATCAGAGAACCATATAGTAGGAACAGCCGAATATGGAACCCTTTTCGTTCTTTGGACACCTCCTATAACTTGTATGGCGACTATGGGGACCTTCATTTCGTACTCAGTTGGTACCCCTATTCATCGAGGGTATCGCTTTGATACCCCCAACAGACCTTTGGACACCGTCTTACTACTCCTTAGAGCAGTCATCAGAGAACCATATAGTAGGAACAGCCGAATATGGAACCCTTTTCGTTCTTTGGACACCTCCTATAACTTGTATGGCGACTATGGGGACCTTCATTTCGTACTCAGTTGGTACCCCTATTCATCGAGGGTATCGCTTTGATACCCCCAACAGACCTTTGGACACCGTCTTACTACTCCTTAGAGCAGTCATCAGAGAACCATATAGTAGGAACAGCCGAATATGGAACCCTTTTCGTTCTTTGGACACCTCCTATAACTTGTATGGCGACTATGGGGACCTTCATTTCGTACTCAGTTGGTACCCCTATTCATCGAGGGTATCGCTTTGATACCCCCAACAGACCTTTGGACACCGTCTTACTACTCCTTAGAGCAGTCATCAGAGAACCATATAGTAGGAACAGCCGAATATGGAACCCTTTTCGTTCTTTGGACACCTCCTATAACTTGTATGGCGACTATGGGGACCTTCATTTCGTACTCAGTTGGTACCCCTATTCATCGAGGGTATCGCTTTGATACCCCCAACAGACCTTTGGACACCGTCTTACTACTCCTTAGAGCAGTCATCAGAGAACCATATAGTAGGAACAGCCGAATATGGAACCCTTTTCGTTCTTTGGACACCTCCTATAACTTGTATGGCGACTATGGGGACCTTCATTTCGTACTCAGTTGGTACCCCTATTCATCGAGGGTATCGCTTTGATACCCCCAACAGACCTTTGGACACCGTCTTACTACTCCTTAGAGCAGTCATCAGAGAACCATATAGTAGGAACAGCCGAATATGGAACCCTTTTCGTTCTTTGGACACCTCCTATAACTTGTATGGCGACTATGGGGACCTTCATTTCGTACTCAGTTGGTACCCCTATTCATCGAGGGTATCGCTTTGATACCCCCAACAGACCTTTGGACACCGTCTTACTACTCCTTAGAGCAGTCATCAGAGAACCATATAGTAGGAACAGCCGAATATGGAACCCTTTTCGTTCTTTGGACACCTCCTATAACTTGTATGGCGACTATGGGGACCTTCATTTCGTACTCAGTTGGTACCCCTATTCATCGAGGGTATCGCTTTGATACCCCCAACAGACCTTTGGACACCGTCTTACTACTCCTTAGAGCAGTCATCAGAGAACCATATAGTAGGAACAGCCGAATATGGAACCCTTTTCGTTCTTTGGACACCTCCTATAACTTGTATGGCGACTATGGGGACCTTCATTTCGTACTCAGTTGGTACCCCTATTCATCGAGGGTATCGCTTTGATACCCCCAACAGACCTTTGGACACCGTCTTACTACTCCTTAGAGCAGTCATCAGAGAACCATATAGTAGGAACAGCCGAATATGGAACCCTTTTCGTTCTTTGGACACCTCCTATAACTTGTATGGCGACTATGGGGACCTTCATTTCGTACTCAGTTGGTACCCCTATTCATCGAGGGTATCGCTTTGATACCCCCAACAGACCTTTGGACACCGTCTTACTACTCCTTAGAGCAGTCATCAGAGAACCATATAGTAGGAACAGCCGAATATGGAACCCTTTTCGTTCTTTGGACACCTCCTATAACTTGTATGGCGACTATGGGGACCTTCATTTCGTACTCAGTTGGTACCCCTATTCATCGAGGGTATCGCTTTGATACCCCCAACAGACCTTTGGACACCGTCTTACTACTCCTTAGAGCAGTCATCAGAGAACCATATAGTAGGAACAGCCGAATATGGAACCCTTTTCGTTCTTTGGACACCTCCTATAACTTGTATGGCGACTATGGGGACCTTCATTTCGTACTCAGTTGGTACCCCTATTCATCGAGGGTATCGCTTTGATACCCCCAACAGACCTTTGGACACCGTCTTACTACTCCTTAGAGCAGTCATCAGAGAACCATATAGTAGGAACAGCCGAATATGGAACCCTTTTCGTTCTTTGGACACCTCCTATAACTTGTATGGCGACTATGGGGACCTTCATTTCGTACTCAGTTGGTACCCCTATTCATCGAGGGTATCGCTTTGATACCCCCAACAGACCTTTGGACACCGTCTTACTACTCCTTAGAGCAGTCATCAGAGAACCATATAGTAGGAACAGCCGAATATGGAACCCTTTTCGTTCTTTGGACACCTCCTATAACTTGTATGGCGACTATGGGGACCTTCATTTCGTACTCAGTTGGTACCCCTATTCATCGAGGGTATCGCTTTGATACCCCCAACAGACCTTTGGACACCGTCTTACTACTCCTTAGAGCAGTCATCAGAGAACCATATAGTAGGAACAGCCGAATATGGAACCCTTTTCGTTCTTTGGACACCTCCTATAACTTGTATGGCGACTATGGGGACCTTCATTTCGTACTCAGTTGGTACCCCTATTCATCGAGGGTATCGCTTTGATACCCCCAACAGACCTTTGGACACCGTCTTACTACTCCTTAGAGCAGTCATCAGAGAACCATATAGTAGGAACAGCCGAATATGGAACCCTTTTCGTTCTTTGGACACCTCCTATAACTTGTATGGCGACTATGGGACCTTCATTTCGTACTCAGTTGGTACCCCTATTCATCGAGGGTATCGCTTTGATACCCCCAACAGACCTTTGGACACCGTCTTACTACTCCTTAGAGCAGTCATCAGAGAACCATATAGTAGGAACAGCCGAATATGGAACCCTTTTCGTTCTTTGGACACCTCCTATAACTTGTATGGCGACTATGGGGACCTTCATTTCGTACTCAGTTGGTACCCCTATTCATCGAGGGTATCGCTTTGATACCCCCAACAGACCTTTGGACACCGTCTTACTACTCCTTAGAGCAGTCATCAGAGAACCATATAGTAGGAACAGCCGAATATGGAACCCTTTTCGTTCTTTGGACACCTCCTATAACTTGTATGGCGACTATGGGGACCTTCATTTCGTACTCAGTTGGTACCCCTATTCATCGAGGGTATCGCTTTGATACCCCCAACAGACCTTTGGACACCGTCTTACTACTCCTTAGAGCAGTCATCAGAGAACCATATAGTAGGAACAGCCGAATATGGAACCCTTTTCGTTCTTTGGACACCTCCTATAACTTGTATGGCGACTATGGGGACCTTCATTTCGTACTCAGTTGGTACCCCTATTCATCGAGGGTATCGCTTTGATACCCCCAACAGACCTTTGGACACCGTCTTACTACTCCTTAGAGCAGTCATCAGAGAACCATATAGTAGGAACAGCCGAATATGGAACCCTTTTCGTTCTTTGGACACCTCCTATAACTTGTATGGCGACTATGGGGACCTTCATTTCGTACTCAGTTGGTACCCCTATTCATCGAGGGTATCGCTTTGATACCCCCAACAGACCTTTGGACACCGTCTTACTACTCCTTAGAGCAGTCATCAGAGAACCATATAGTAGGAACAGCCGAATATGGAACCCTTTTCGTTCTTTGGACACCTCCTATAACTTGTATGGCGACTATGGGGACCTTCATTTCGTACTCAGTTGGTACCCCTATTCATCGAGGGTATCGCTTTGATACCCCCAACAGACCTTTGGACACCGTCTTACTACTCCTTAGAGCAGTCATCAGAGAACCATATAGTAGGAACAGCCGAATATGGAACCCTTTTCGTTCTTTGGACACCTCCTATAACTTGTATGGCGACTATGGGGACCTTCATTTCGTACTCAGTTGGTACCCCTATTCATCGAGGGTATCGCTTTGATACCCCCAACAGACCTTTGGACACCGTCTTACTACTCCTTAGAGCAGTCATCAGAGAACCATATAGTAGGAACAGCCGAATATGGAACCCTTTTCGTTCTTTGGACACCTCCTATAACTTGTATGGCGACTATGGGGATTACTCAGTTACCCCTATTCATCGAGGGTATCGGTGATACCCCCAACAGACCTTTGGACACCGTCTTACTACTCCTTCAGCATCAGAGAACCATATGTAGGAACAGCCGAATATGGAACCCTTTTCGTTCTTTGGACACCTCCTATAACTTGTATGGCGACTATGGGGACCTTCATTTCGTACTCAGTTGGTACCCCTATTCATCGAGGGTATCGCTTTGATACCCCCAACAGACCTTTGGACACCGTCTTACTACTCCTTAGAGCAGTCATCAGAGAACCATATAGTAGGAACAGCCGAATATGGAACCCTTTTCGTTCTTTGGACACCTCCTATAACTTGTATGGCGACTATGGGGACCTTCATTTCGTACTCAGTTGGTACCCCTATTCATCGAGAGTATCGCTTTGATACCCCAACAGACCTGTGGACACCGTCTTACTACTCCTTAGAGCAGTCATCAGAGAACCATATAGTAGGAACAGCCGAATATGGAACCCTTTTCGTTCTTTAGCACCTGTATAACTTGTATGGCACTCTGGATCTTACGTACTCAGTTGGTACCCCTTTCATCGAGGGTATCGCTTTTACACCCAACAGACCTTTGGACACCGTCTTACTACTCCTTAGAGCAGTCATCAGAGAACCATATAGTAGGAACAGCCGAATATGGAACCCTTTTCGTTCTTTGGACACCTCCTATAACTTGTATGGCGACTATGGGACCTTCATTTCACGTTTTACCCCTATTCATCGAGGGTATCGCTGATACCCCCAACAGACCTTTGGACACCGTCTTACTACTCCTTAGAGCAGTCATCAGAGAACCATATAGTAGGAACAGCCGAATATGGAACCCTTTTCGTTCTTTGGACACCTCCTATAACTTGTATGGCGACTATGGGGACCTTCATATCGTACTCAGTTGGTACCCCTATTCATCGAGGGTATCGCTTTGATACCCCCAACAGACCTTTGGACACCGTCTTACTACTCCTTAGAGCAGTCATCAGAGAACCATATAGTAGGAACAGCCGAATATGGAACCCTTTTCGTTCTTTGGACACCTCCTATAACTTGTATGGCGACTATGGGGACCTTCATTTCGTACTCAGTTGGTACCCCTATTCATCGAGGGTATCGCTTTGATACCCCCAACAGACCTTTGGACACCGTCTTACTACTCCTTAGAGCAGTCATCAGAGAACCATATAGTAGGAACAGCCGAATATGGAACCCTTTTCGTTCTTTGGACACCTCCTATAACTTGTATGGCGACTATGGGGACCTTCATTTCGTACTCAGTTGGTACCCCTATTCATCGAGGGTATCGCTTTGATACCCCCAACAGACCTTTGGACACCGTCTTACTACTCCTTAGAGCAGTCATCAGAGAACCATATAGTAGGAACAGCCGAATATGGAACCCTTTTCGTTCTTTGGACACCTCCTATAACTTGTATGGCGACTATGGGGACCTTCATTTCGTACTCAGTTGGTACCCCTATTCATCGAGGGTATCGCTTTGATACCCCCAACAGACCTTTGGACACCGTCTTACTACTCCTTAGAGCAGTCATCAGAGAACCATATAGTAGGAACAGCCGAATATGGAACCCTTTTCGTTCTTTGGACACCTCCTATAACTTGTATGGCGACTATGGGGACCTTCATTTCGTACTCAGTTGGTACCCCTATTCATCGAGGGTATCGCTTTGATACCCCCAACAGACCTTTGGACACCGTCTTACTACTCCTTAGAGCAGTCATCAGAGAACCATATAGTAGGAACAGCCGAATATGGAACCCTTTTCGTTCTTTGGACACCTCCTATAACTTGTATGGCGACTATGGGGACCTTCATTTCGTACTCAGTTGGTACCCCTATTCATCGAGGGTATCGCTTTGATACCCCCAACAGACCTTTGGACACCGTCTTACTACTCCTTAGAGCAGTCATCAGAGAACCATATAGTAGGAACAGCCGAATATGGAACCCTTTTCGTTCTTTGGACACCTCCTATAACTTGTATGGCGACTATGGGGACCTTCATTTCGTACTCAGTTGGTACCCCTATTCATCGAGGGTATCGCTTTGATACCCCCAACAGACCTTTGGACACCGTCTTACTACTCCTTAGAGCAGTCATCAGAGAACCATATAGTAGGAACAGCCGAATATGGAACCCTTTTCGTTCTTTGGACACCTCCTATAACTTGTATGGCGACTATGGGGACCTTCATTTCGTACTCAGTTGGTACCCCTATTCATCGAGGGTATCGCTTTGATACCCCCAACAGACCTTTGGACACCGTCTTACTACTCCTTAGAGCAGTCATCAGAGAACCATATAGTAGGAACAGCCGAATATGGAACCCTTTTCGTTCTTTGGACACCTCCTATAACTTGTATGGCGACTATGGGGACCTTCATTTCGTACTCAGTTGGTACCCCTATTCATCGAGGGTATCGCTTTGATACCCCCAACAGACCTTTGGACACCGTCTTACTACTCCTTAGAGCAGTCATCAGAGAACCATATAGTAGGAACAGCCGAATATGGAACCCTTTTCGTTCTTTGGACACCTCCTATAACTTGTATGGCGACTATGGGGACCTTCATTTCGTACTCAGTTGGTACCCCTATTCATCGAGGGTATCGCTTTGATACCCCCAACAGACCTTTGGACACCGTCTTACTACTCCTTAGAGCAGTCATCAGAGAACCATATAGTAGGAACAGCCGAATATGGAACCCTTTTCGTTCTTTGGACACCTCCTATAACTTGTATGGCGACTATGGGGACCTTCATTTCGTACTCAGTTGGTACCCCTATTCATCGAGGGTATCGCTTTGATACCCCCAACAGACCTTTGGACACCGTCTTACTACTCCTTAGAGCAGTCATCAGAGAACCATATAGTAGGAACAGCCGAATATGGAACCCTTTTCGTTCTTTGGACACCTCCTATAACTTGTATGGCGACTATGGGGACCTTCATTTCGTACTCAGTTGGTACCCCTATTCATCGAGGGTATCGCTTTGATACCCCCAACAGACCTTTGGACACCGTCTTACTACTCCTTAGAGCAGTCATCAGAGAACCATATAGTAGGAACAGCCGAATATGGAACCCTTTTCGTTCTTTGGACACCTCCTATAACTTGTATGGCGACTATGGGGACCTTCATTTCGTACTCAGTTGGTACCCCTATTCATCGAGGGTATCGCTTTGATACCCCCAACAGACCTTTGGACACCGTCTTACTACTCCTTAGAGCAGTCATCAGAGAACCATATAGTAGGAACAGCCGAATATGGAACCCTTTTCGTTCTTTGGACACCTCCTATAACTTGTATGGCGACTATGGGGACCTTCATTTCGTACTCAGTTGGTACCCCTATTCATCGAGGGTATCGCTTTGATACCCCCAACAGACCTTTGGACACCGTCTTACTACTCCTTAGAGCAGTCATCAGAGAACCATATAGTAGGAACAGCCGAATATGGAACCCTTTTCGTTCTTTGGACACCTCCTATAACTTGTATGGCGACTATGGGGACCTTCATTTCGTACTCAGTTGGTACCCCTATTCATCGAGGGTATCGCTTTGATACCCCCAACAGACCTTTGGACACCGTCTTACTACTCCTTAGAGCAGTCATCAGAGAACCATATAGTAGGAACAGCCGAATATGGAACCCTTTTCGTTCTTTGGACACCTCCTATAACTTGTATGGCGACTATGGGGACCTTCATTTCGTACTCAGTTGGTACCCCTATTCATCGAGGGTATCGCTTTGATACCCCCAACAGACCTTTGGACACCGTCTTACTACTCCTTAGAGCAGTCATCAGAGAACCATATAGTAGGAACAGCCGAATATGGAACCCTTTTCGTTCTTTGGACACCTCCTATAACTTGTATGGCGACTATGGGGACCTTCATTTCGTACTCAGTTGGTACCCCTATTCATCGAGGGTATCGCTTTGATACCCCCAACAGACCTTTGGACACCGTCTTACTACTCCTTAGAGCAGTCATCAGAGAACCATATAGTAGGAACAGCCGAATATGGAACCCTTTTCGTTCTTTGGACACCTCCTATAACTTGTATGGCGACTATGGGGACCTTCATTTCGTACTCAGTTGGTACCCCTATTCATCGAGGGTATCGCTTTGATACCCCCAACAGACCTTTGGACACCGTCTTACTACTCCTTAGAGCAGTCATCAGAGAACCATATAGTAGGAACAGCCGAATATGGAACCCTTTTCGTTCTTTGGACACCTCCTATAACTTGTATGGCGACTATGGGGACCTTCATTTCGTACTCAGTTGGTACCCCTATTCATCGAGGGTATCGCTTTGATACCCCCAACAGACCTTTGGACACCGTCTTACTACTCCTTAGAGCAGTCATCAGAGAACCATATAGTAGGAACAGCCGAATATGGAACCCTTTTCGTTCTTTGGACACCTCCTATAACTTGTATGGCGACTATGGGGACCTTCATTTCGTACTCAGTTGGTACCCCTATTCATCGAGGGTATCGCTTTGATACCCCCAACAGACCTTTGGACACCGTCTTACTACTCCTTAGAGCAGTCATCAGAGAACCATATAGTAGGAACAGCCGAATATGGAACCCTTTTCGTTCTTTGGACACCTCCTATAACTTGTATGGCGACTATGGGGACCTTCATTTCGTACTCAGTTGGTACCCCTATTCATCGAGGGTATCGCTTTGATACCCCCAACAGACCTTTGGACACCGTCTTACTACTCCTTAGAGCAGTCATCAGAGAACCATATAGTAGGAACAGCCGAATATGGAACCCTTTTCGTTCTTTGGACACCTCCTATAACTTGTATGGCGACTATGGGGACCTTCATTTCGTACTCAGTTGGTACCCCTATTCATCGAGGGTATCGCTTTGATACCCCCAACAGACCTTTGGACACCGTCTTACTACTCCTTAGAGCAGTCATCAGAGAACCATATAGTAGGAACAGCCGAATATGGAACCCTTTTCGTTCTTTGGACACCTCCTATAACTTGTATGGCGACTATGGGGACCTTCATTTCGTACTCAGTTGGTACCCCTATTCATCGAGGGTATCGCTTTGATACCCCCAACAGACCTTTGGACACCGTCTTACTACTCCTTAGAGCAGTCATCAGAGAACCATATAGTAGGAACAGCCGAATATGGAACCCTTTTCGTTCTTTGGACACCTCCTATAACTTGTATGGCGACTATGGGGACCTTCATTTCGTACTCAGTTGGTACCCCTATTCATCGAGGGTATCGCTTTGATACCCCCAACAGACCTTTGGACACCGTCTTACTACTCCTTAGAGCAGTCATCAGAGAACCATATAGTAGGAACAGCCGAATATGGAACCCTTTTCGTTCTTTGGACACCTCCTATAACTTGTATGGCGACTATGGGGACCTTCATTTCGTACTCAGTTGGTACCCCTATTCATCGAGGGTATCGCTTTGATACCCCCAACAGACCTTTGGACACCGTCTTACTACTCCTTAGAGCAGTCATCAGAGAACCATATAGTAGGAACAGCCGAATATGGAACCCTTTTCGTTCTTTGGACACCTCCTATAACTTGTATGGCGACTATGGGGACCTTCATTTCGTACTCAGTTGGTACCCCTATTCATCGAGGGTATCGCTTTGATACCCCCAACAGACCTTTGGACACCGTCTTACTACTCCTTAGAGCAGTCATCAGAGAACCATATAGTAGGAACAGCCGAATATGGAACCCTTTTCGTTCTTTGGACACCTCCTATAACTTGTATGGCGACTATGGGGACCTTCATTTCGTACTCAGTTGGTACCCCTATTCATCGAGGGTATCGCTTTGATACCCCCAACAGACCTTTGGACACCGTCTTACTACTCCTTAGAGCAGTCATCAGAGAACCATATAGTAGGAACAGCCGAATATGGAACCCTTTTCGTTCTTTGGACACCTCCTATAACTTGTATGGCGACTATGGGGACCTTCATTTCGTACTCAGTTGGTACCCCTATTCATCGAGGGTATCGCTTTGATACCCCCAACAGACCTTTGGACACCGTCTTACTACTCCTTAGAGCAGTCATCAGAGAACCATATAGTAGGAACAGCCGAATATGGAACCCTTTTCGTTCTTTGGACACCTCCTATAACTTGTATGGCGACTATGGGGACCTTCATTTCGTACTCAGTTGGTACCCCTATTCATCGAGGGTATCGCTTTGATACCCCCAACAGACCTTTGGACACCGTCTTACTACTCCTTAGAGCAGTCATCAGAGAACCATATAGTAGGAACAGCCGAATATGGAACCCTTTTCGTTCTTTGGACACCTCCTATAACTTGTATGGCGACTATGGGACCTTCATTTCGTACTCAGTTGGTACCCCTATTCATCGAGGGTATCGCTTTGATACCCCCAACAGACCTTTGGACACCGTCTTACTACTCCTTAGAGCAGTCATCAGAGAACCATATAGTAGGAACAGCCGAATATGGAACCCTTTTCGTTCTTTGGACACCTCCTATAACTTGTATGGCGACTATGGGGACCTTCATTTCGTACTCAGTTGGTACCCCTATTCATCGAGGGTATCGCTTTGATACCCCCAACAGACCTTTGGACACCGTCTTACTACTCCTTAGAGCAGTCATCAGAGAACCATATAGTAGGAACAGCCGAATATGGAACCCTTTTCGTTCTTTGGACACCTCCTATAACTTGTATGGCGACTATGGGGACCTTCATTTCGTACTCAGTTGGTACCCCTATTCATCGAGGGTATCGCTTTGATACCCCCAACAGACCTTTGGACACCGTCTTACTACTCCTTAGAGCAGTCATCAGAGAACCATATAGTAGGAACAGCCGAATATGGAACCCTTTTCGTTCTTTGGACACCTCCTATAACTTGTATGGCGACTATGGGGACCTTCATTTCGTACTCAGTTGGTACCCCTATTCATCGAGGGTATCGCTTTGATACCCCCAACAGACCTTTGGACACCGTCTTACTACTCCTTAGAGCAGTCATCAGAGAACCATATAGTAGGAACAGCCGAATATGGAACCCTTTTCGTTCTTTGGACACCTCCTATAACTTGTATGGCGACTATGGGGACCTTCATTTCGTACTCAGTTGGTACCCCTATTCATCGAGGGTATCGCTTTGATACCCCCAACAGACCTTTGGACACCGTCTTACTACTCCTTAGAGCAGTCATCAGAGAACCATATAGTAGGAACAGCCGAATATGGAACCCTTTTCGTTCTTTGGACACCTCCTATAACTTGTATGGCGACTATGGGGACCTTCATTTCGTACTCAGTTGGTACCCCTATTCATCGAGGGTATCGCTTTGATACCCCCAACAGACCTTTGGACACCGTCTTACTACTCCTTAGAGCAGTCATCAGAGAACCATATAGTAGGAACAGCCGAATATGGAACCCTTTTCGTTCTTTGGACACCTCCTATAACTTGTATGGCGACTATGGGGACCTTCATTTCGTACTCAGTTGGTACCCCTATTCATCGAGGGTATCGCTTTGATACCCCCAACAGACCTTTGGACACCGTCTTACTACTCCTTAGAGCAGTCATCAGAGAACCATATAGTAGGAACAGCCGAATATGGAACCCTTTTCGTTCTTTGGACACCTCCTATAACTTGTATGGCGACTATGGGGACCTTCATTTCGTACTCAGTTGGTACCCCTATTCATCGAGGGTATCGCTTTGATACCCCCAACAGACCTTTGGACACCGTCTTACTACTCCTTAGAGCAGTCATCAGAGAACCATATAGTAGGAACAGCCGAATATGGAACCCTTTTCGTTCTTTGGACACCTCCTATAACTTGTATGGCGACTATGGGGACCTTCATTTCGTACTCAGTTGGTACCCCTATTCATCGAGGGTATCGCTTTGATACCCCCAACAGACCTTTGGACACCGTCTTACTACTCCTTAGAGCAGTCATCAGAGAACCATATAGTAGGAACAGCCGAATATGGAACCCTTTTCGTTCTTTGGACACCTCCTATAACTTGTATGGCGACTATGGGGACCTTCATTTCGTACTCAGTTGGTACCCCTATTCATCGAGGGTATCGCTTTGATACCCCCAACAGACCTTTGGACACCGTCTTACTACTCCTTAGAGCAGTCATCAGAGAACCATATAGTAGGAACAGCCGAATATGGAACCCTTTTCGTTCTTTGGACACCTCCTATAACTTGTATGGCGACTATGGGGACCTTCATTTCGTACTCAGTTGGTACCCCTATTCATCGAGGGTATCGCTTTGATACCCCCAACAGACCTTTGGACACCGTCTTACTACTCCTTAGAGCAGTCATCAGAGAACCATATAGTAGGAACAGCCGAATATGGAACCCTTTTCGTTCTTTGGACACCTCCTATAACTTGTATGGCGACTATGGGGACCTTCATTTCGTACTCAGTTGGTACCCCTATTCATCGAGGGTATCGCTTTGATACCCCCAACAGACCTTTGGACACCGTCTTACTACTCCTTAGAGCAGTCATCAGAGAACCATATAGTAGGAACAGCCGAATATGGAACCCTTTTCGTTCTTTGGACACCTCCTATAACTTGTATGGCGACTATGGGGACCTTCATTTCGTACTCAGTTGGTACCCCTATTCATCGAGGGTATCGCTTTGATACCCCCAACAGACCTTTGGACACCGTCTTACTACTCCTTAGAGCAGTCATCAGAGAACCATATAGTAGGAACAGCCGAATATGGAACCCTTTTCGTTCTTTGGACACCTCCTATAACTTGTATGGCGACTATGGGGACCTTCATTTCGTACTCAGTTGGTACCCCTATTCATCGAGGGTATCGCTTTGATACCCCCAACAGACCTTTGGACACCGTCTTACTACTCCTTAGAGCAGTCATCAGAGAACCATATAGTAGGAACAGCCGAATATGGAACCCTTTTCGTTCTTTGGACACCTCCTATAACTTGTATGGCGACTATGGGGACCTTCATTTCGTACTCAGTTGGTACCCCTATTCATCGAGGGTATCGCTTTGATACCCCCAACAGACCTTTGGACACCGTCTTACTACTCCTTAGAGCAGTCATCAGAGAACCATATAGTAGGAACAGCCGAATATGGAACCCTTTTCGTTCTTTGGACACCTCCTATAACTTGTATGGCGACTATGGGGACCTTCATTTCGTACTCAGTTGGTACCCCTATTCATCGAGGGTATCGCTTTGATACCCCCAACAGACCTTTGGACACCGTCTTACTACTCCTTAGAGCAGTCATCAGAGAACCATATAGTAGGAACAGCCGAATATGGAACCCTTTTCGTTCTTTGGACACCTCCTATAACTTGTATGGCGACTATGGGGACCTTCATTTCGTACTCAGTTGGTACCCCTATTCATCGAGGGTATCGCTTTGATACCCCCAACAGACCTTTGGACACCGTCTTACTACTCCTTAGAGCAGTCATCAGAGAACCATATAGTAGGAACAGCCGAATATGGAACCCTTTTCGTTCTTTGGACACCTCCTATAACTTGTATGGCGACTATGGGGACCTTCATTTCGTACTCAGTTGGTACCCCTATTCATCGAGGGTATCGCTTTGATACCCCCAACAGACCTTTGGACACCGTCTTACTACTCCTTAGAGCAGTCATCAGAGAACCATATAGTAGGAACAGCCGAATATGGAACCCTTTTCGTTCTTTGGACACCTCCTATAACTTGTATGGCGACTATGGGGACCTTCATTTCGTACTCAGTTGGTACCCCTATTCATCGAGGGTATCGCTTTGATACCCCCAACAGACCTTTGGACACCGTCTTACTACTCCTTAGAGCAGTCATCAGAGAACCATATAGTAGGAACAGCCGAATATGGAACCCTTTTCGTTCTTTGGACACCTCCTATAACTTGTATGGCGACTATGGGGACCTTCATTTCGTACTCAGTTGGTACCCCTATTCATCGAGGGTATCGCTTTGATACCCCCAACAGACCTTTGGACACCGTCTTACTACTCCTTAGAGCAGTCATCAGAGAACCATATAGTAGGAACAGCCGAATATGGAACCCTTTTCGTTCTTTGGACACCTCCTATAACTTGTATGGCGACTATGGGGACCTTCATTTCGTACTCAGTTGGTACCCCTATTCATCGAGGGTATCGCTTTGATACCCCCAACAGACCTTTGGACACCGTCTTACTACTCCTTAGAGCAGTCATCAGAGAACCATATAGTAGGAACAGCCGAATATGGAACCCTTTTCGTTCTTTGGACACCTCCTATAACTTGTATGGCGACTATGGGGACCTTCATTTCGTACTCAGTTGGTACCCCTATTCATCGAGGGTATCGCTTTGATACCCCCAACAGACCTTTGGACACCGTCTTACTACTCCTTAGAGCAGTCATCAGAGAACCATATAGTAGGAACAGCCGAATATGGAACCCTTTTCGTTCTTTGGACACCTCCTATAACTTGTATGGCGACTATGGGGACCTTCATTTCGTACTCAGTTGGTACCCCTATTCATCGAGGGTATCGCTTTGATACCCCCAACAGACCTTTGGACACCGTCTTACTACTCCTTAGAGCAGTCATCAGAGAACCATATAGTAGGAACAGCCGAATATGGAACCCTTTTCGTTCTTTGGACACCTCCTATAACTTGTATGGCGACTATGGGGACCTTCATTTCGTACTCAGTTGGTACCCCTATTCATCGAGGGTATCGCTTTGATACCCCCAACAGACCTTTGGACACCGTCTTACTACTCCTTAGAGCAGTCATCAGAGAACCATATAGTAGGAACAGCCGAATATGGAACCCTTTTCGTTCTTTGGACACCTCCTATAACTTGTATGGCGACTATGGGGACCTTCATTCGTACTCAGTTGGTACCCCTATTCATCGAGGGTATCGCTTTGATACCCCCAACAGACCTTTGGACACCGTCTTACTACTCCTTAGAGCAGTCATCAGAGAACCATATAGTAGGAACAGCCGAATATGGAACCCTTTTCGTTCTTTGGACACCTCCTATAACTTGTATGGCGACTATGGGGACCTTCATTTCGTACTCAGTTGGTACCCCTATTCATCGAGGGTATCGCTTTGATACCCCCAACAGACCTTTGGACACCGTCTTACTACTCCTTAGAGCAGTCATCAGAGAACCATATAGTAGGAACAGCCGAATATGGAACCCTTTTCGTTCTTTGGACACCTCCTATAACTTGTATGGCGACTATGGGGACCTTCATTTCGTACTCAGTTGGTACCCCTATTCATCGAGGGTATCGCTTTGATACCCCCAACAGACCTTTGGACACCGTCTTACTACTCCTTAGAGCAGTCATCAGAGAACCATATAGTAGGAACAGCCGAATATGGAACCCTTTTCGTTCTTTGGACACCTCCTATAACTTGTATGGCGACTATGGGGACCTTCATTTCGTACTCAGTTGGTACCCCTATTCATCGAGGGTATCGCTTTGATACCCCCAACAGACCTTTGGACACCGTCTTACTACTCCTTAGAGCAGTCATCAGAGAACCATATAGTAGGAACAGCCGAATATGGAACCCTTTTCGTTCTTTGGACACCTCCTATAACTTGTATGGCGACTATGGGGACCTTCATTTCGTACTCAGTTGGTACCCCTATTCATCGAGGGTATCGCTTTGATACCCCCAACAGACCTTTGGACACCGTCTTACTACTCCTTAGAGCAGTCATCAGAGAACCATATAGTAGGAACAGCCGAATATGGAACCCTTTTCGTTCTTTGGACACCTCCTATAACTTGTATGGCGACTATGGGGACCTTCATTTCGTACTCAGTTGGTACCCCTATTCATCGAGGGTATCGCTTTGATACCCCCAACAGACCTTTGGACACCGTCTTACTACTCCTTAGAGCAGTCATCAGAGAACCATATAGTAGGAACAGCCGAATATGGAACCCTTTTCGTTCTTTGGACACCTCCTATAACTTGTATGGCGACTATGGGGACCTTCATTTCGTACTCAGTTGGTACCCCTATTCATCGAGGGTATCGCTTTGATACCCCCAACAGACCTTTGGACACCGTCTTACTACTCCTTAGAGCAGTCATCAGAGAACCATATAGTAGGAACAGCCGAATATGGAACCCTTTTCGTTCTTTGGACACCTCCTATAACTTGTATGGCGACTATGGGGACCTTCATTTCGTACTCAGTTGGTACCCCTATTCATCGAGGGTATCGCTTTGATACCCCCAACAGACCTTTGGACACCGTCTTACTACTCCTTAGAGCAGTCATCAGAGAACCATATAGTAGGAACAGCCGAATATGGAACCCTTTTCGTTCTTTGGACACCTCCTATAACTTGTATGGCGACTATGGGGACCTTCATTTCGTACTCAGTTGGTACCCCTATTCATCGAGGGTATCGCTTTGATACCCCCAACAGACCTTTGGACACCGTCTTACTACTCCTTAGAGCAGTCATCAGAGAACCATATAGTAGGAACAGCCGAATATGGAACCCTTTTCGTTCTTTGGACACCTCCTATAACTTGTATGGCGACTATGGGGACCTTCATTTCGTACTCAGTTGGTACCCCTATTCATCGAGGGTATCGCTTTGATACCCCCAACAGACCTTTGGACACCGTCTTACTACTCCTTAGAGCAGTCATCAGAGAACCATATAGTAGGAACAGCCGAATATGGAACCCTTTTCGTTCTTTGGACACCTCCTATAACTTGTATGGCGACTATGGGGACCTTCATTCGTACTCAGTTGGTACCCCTATTCATCGAGGGTATCGCTTTGATACCCCCAACAGACCTTTGGACACCGTCTTACTACTCCTTAGAGCAGTCATCAGAGAACCATATAGTAGGAACAGCCGAATATGGAACCCTTTTCGTTCTTTGGACACCTCCTATAACTTGTATGGCGACTATGGGGACCTTCATTTCGTACTCAGTTGGTACCCCTATTCATCGAGGGTATCGCTTTGATACCCCCAACAGACCTTTGGACACCGTCTTACTACTCCTTAGAGCAGTCATCAGAGAACCATATAGTAGGAACAGCCGAATATGGAACCCTTTTCGTTCTTTGGACACCTCCTATAACTTGTATGGCGACTATGGGGACCTTCATTTCGTACTCAGTTGGTACCCCTATTCATCGAGGGTATCGCTTTGATACCCCCAACAGACCTTTGGACACCGTCTTACTACTCCTTAGAGCAGTCATCAGAGAACCATATAGTAGGAACAGCCGAATATGGAACCCTTTTCGTTCTTTGGACACCTCCTATAACTTGTATGGCGACTATGGGGACCTTCATTTCGTACTCAGTTGGTACCCCTATTCATCGAGGGTATCGCTTTGATACCCCCAACAGACCTTTGGACACCGTCTTACTACTCCTTAGAGCAGTCATCAGAGAACCATATAGTAGGAACAGCCGAATATGGAACCCTTTTCGTTCTTTGGACACCTCCTATAACTTGTATGGCGACTATGGGGACCTTCATTTCGTACTCAGTTGGTACCCCTATTCATCGAGGGTATCGCTTTGATACCCCCAACAGACCTTTGGACACCGTCTTACTACTCCTTAGAGCAGTCATCAGAGAACCATATAGTAGGAACAGCCGAATATGGAACCCTTTTCGTTCTTTGGACACCTCCTATAACTTGTATGGCGACTATGGGGACCTTCATTTCGTACTCAGTTGGTACCCCTATTCATCGAGGGTATCGCTTTGATACCCCCAACAGACCTTTGGACACCGTCTTACTACTCCTTAGAGCAGTCATCAGAGAACCATATAGTAGGAACAGCCGAATATGGAACCCTTTTCGTTCTTTGGACACCTCCTATAACTTGTATGGCGACTATGGGGACCTTCATTTCGTACTCAGTTGGTACCCCTATTCATCGAGGGTATCGCTTTGATACCCCCAACAGACCTTTGGACACCGTCTTACTACTCCTTAGAGCAGTCATCAGAGAACCATATAGTAGGAACAGCCGAATATGGAACCCTTTTCGTTCTTTGGACACCTCCTATAACTTGTATGGCGACTATGGGGACCTTCATTTCGTACTCAGTTGGTACCCCTATTCATCGAGGGTATCGCTTTGATACCCCCAACAGACCTTTGGACACCGTCTTACTACTCCTTAGAGCAGTCATCAGAGAACCATATAGTAGGAACAGCCGAATATGGAACCCTTTTCGTTCTTTGGACACCTCCTATAACTTGTATGGCGACTATGGGGACCTTCATTTCGTACTCAGTTGGTACCCCTATTCATCGAGGGTATCGCTTTGATACCCCCAACAGACCTTTGGACACCGTCTTACTACTCCTTAGAGCAGTCATCAGAGAACCATATAGTAGGAACAGCCGAATATGGAACCCTTTTCGTTCTTTGGACACCTCCTATAACTTGTATGGCGACTATGGGGACCTTCATTTCGTACTCAGTTGGTACCCCTATTCATCGAGGGTATCGCTTTGATACCCCCAACAGACCTTTGGACACCGTCTTACTACTCCTTAGAGCAGTCATCAGAGAACCATATAGTAGGAACAGCCGAATATGGAACCCTTTTCGTTCTTTGGACACCTCCTATAACTTGTATGGCGACTATGGGGACCTTCATTTCGTACTCAGTTGGTACCCCTATTCATCGAGGGTATCGCTTTGATACCCCCAACAGACCTTTGGACACCGTCTTACTACTCCTTAGAGCAGTCATCAGAGAACCATATAGTAGGAACAGCCGAATATGGAACCCTTTTCGTTCTTTGGACACCTCCTATAACTTGTATGGCGACTATGGGGACCTTCATTCGTACTCAGTTGGTACCCCTATTCATCGAGGGTATCGCTTTGATACCCCCAACAGACCTTTGGACACCGTCTTACTACTCCTTAGAGCAGTCATCAGAGAACCATATAGTAGGAACAGCCGAATATGGAACCCTTTTCGTTCTTTGGACACCTCCTATAACTTGTATGGCGACTATGGGGACCTTCATTTCGTACTCAGTTGGTACCCCTATTCATCGAGGGTATCGCTTTGATACCCCCAACAGACCTTTGGACACCGTCTTACTACTCCTTAGAGCAGTCATCAGAGAACCATATAGTAGGAACAGCCGAATATGGAACCCTTTTCGTTCTTTGGACACCTCCTATAACTTGTATGGCGACTATGGGGACCTTCATTTCGTACTCAGTTGGTACCCCTATTCATCGAGGGTATCGCTTTGATACCCCCAACAGACCTTTGGACACCGTCTTACTACTCCTTAGAGCAGTCATCAGAGAACCATATAGTAGGAACAGCCGAATATGGAACCCTTTTCGTTCTTTGGACACCTCCTATAACTTGTATGGCGACTATGGGGACCTTCATTTCGTACTCAGTTGGTACCCCTATTCATCGAGGGTATCGCTTTGATACCCCCAACAGACCTTTGGACACCGTCTTACTACTCCTTAGAGCAGTCATCAGAGAACCATATAGTAGGAACAGCCGAATATGGAACCCTTTTCGTTCTTTGGACACCTCCTATAACTTGTATGGCGACTATGGGGACCTTCATTTCGTACTCAGTTGGTACCCCTATTCATCGAGGGTATCGCTTTGATACCCCCAACAGACCTTTGGACACCGTCTTACTACTCCTTAGAGCAGTCATCAGAGAACCATATAGTAGGAACAGCCGAATATGGAACCCTTTTCGTTCTTTGGACACCTCCTATAACTTGTATGGCGACTATGGGGACCTTCATTTCGTACTCAGTTGGTACCCCTATTCATCGAGGGTATCGCTTTGATACCCCCAACAGACCTTTGGACACCGTCTTACTACTCCTTAGAGCAGTCATCAGAGAACCATATAGTAGGAACAGCCGAATATGGAACCCTTTTCGTTCTTTGGACACCTCCTATAACTTGTATGGCGACTATGGGGACCTTCATTTCGTACTCAGTTGGTACCCCTATTCATCGAGGGTATCGCTTTGATACCCCCAACAGACCTTTGGACACCGTCTTACTACTCCTTAGAGCAGTCATCAGAGAACCATATAGTAGGAACAGCCGAATATGGAACCCTTTTCGTTCTTTGGACACCTCCTATAACTTGTATGGCGACTATGGGGACCTTCATTTCGTACTCAGTTGGTACCCCTATTCATCGAGGGTATCGCTTTGATACCCCCAACAGACCTTTGGACACCGTCTTACTACTCCTTAGAGCAGTCATCAGAGAACCATATAGTAGGAACAGCCGAATATGGAACCCTTTTCGTTCTTTGGACACCTCCTATAACTTGTATGGCGACTATGGGGACCTTCATTTCGTACTCAGTTGGTACCCCTATTCATCGAGGGTATCGCTTTGATACCCCCAACAGACCTTTGGACACCGTCTTACTACTCCTTAGAGCAGTCATCAGAGAACCATATAGTAGGAACAGCCGAATATGGAACCCTTTTCGTTCTTTGGACACCTCCTATAACTTGTATGGCGACTATGGGGACCTTCATTTCGTACTCAGTTGGTACCCCTATTCATCGAGGGTATCGCTTTGATACCCCCAACAGACCTTTGGACACCGTCTTACTACTCCTTAGAGCAGTCATCAGAGAACCATATAGTAGGAACAGCCGAATATGGAACCCTTTTCGTTCTTTGGACACCTCCTATAACTTGTATGGCGACTATGGGGACCTTCATTCGTACTCAGTTGGTACCCCTATTCATCGAGGGTATCGCTTTGATACCCCCAACAGACCTTTGGACACCGTCTTACTACTCCTTAGAGCAGTCATCAGAGAACCATATAGTAGGAACAGCCGAATATGGAACCCTTTTCGTTCTTTGGACACCTCCTATAACTTGTATGGCGACTATGGGGACCTTCATTTCGTACTCAGTTGGTACCCCTATTCATCGAGGGTATCGCTTTGATACCCCCAACAGACCTTTGGACACCGTCTTACTACTCCTTAGAGCAGTCATCAGAGAACCATATAGTAGGAACAGCCGAATATGGAACCCTTTTCGTTCTTTGGACACCTCCTATAACTTGTATGGCGACTATGGGGACCTTCATTTCGTACTCAGTTGGTACCCCTATTCATCGAGGGTATCGCTTTGATACCCCCAACAGACCTTTGGACACCGTCTTACTACTCCTTAGAGCAGTCATCAGAGAACCATATAGTAGGAACAGCCGAATATGGAACCCTTTTCGTTCTTTGGACACCTCCTATAACTTGTATGGCGACTATGGGGACCTTCATTTCGTACTCAGTTGGTACCCCTATTCATCGAGGGTATCGCTTTGATACCCCCAACAGACCTTTGGACACCGTCTTACTACTCCTTAGAGCAGTCATCAGAGAACCATATAGTAGGAACAGCCGAATATGGAACCCTTTTCGTTCTTTGGACACCTCCTATAACTTGTATGGCGACTATGGGGACCTTCATTTCGTACTCAGTTGGTACCCCTATTCATCGAGGGTATCGCTTTGATACCCCCAACAGACCTTTGGACACCGTCTTACTACTCCTTAGAGCAGTCATCAGAGAACCATATAGTAGGAACAGCCGAATATGGAACCCTTTTCGTTCTTTGGACACCTCCTATAACTTGTATGGCGACTATGGGGACCTTCATTTCGTACTCAGTTGGTACCCCTATTCATCGAGGGTATCGCTTTGATACCCCCAACAGACCTTTGGACACCGTCTTACTACTCCTTAGAGCAGTCATCAGAGAACCATATAGTAGGAACAGCCGAATATGGAACCCTTTTCGTTCTTTGGACACCTCCTATAACTTGTATGGCGACTATGGGGACCTTCATTTCGTACTCAGTTGGTACCCCTATTCATCGAGGGTATCGCTTTGATACCCCCAACAGACCTTTGGACACCGTCTTACTACTCCTTAGAGCAGTCATCAGAGAACCATATAGTAGGAACAGCCGAATATGGAACCCTTTTCGTTCTTTGGACACCTCCTATAACTTGTATGGCGACTATGGGGACCTTCATTTCGTACTCAGTTGGTACCCCTATTCATCGAGGGTATCGCTTTGATACCCCCAACAGACCTTTGGACACCGTCTTACTACTCCTTAGAGCAGTCATCAGAGAACCATATAGTAGGAACAGCCGAATATGGAACCCTTTTCGTTCTTTGGACACCTCCTATAACTTGTATGGCGACTATGGGGACCTTCATTTCGTACTCAGTTGGTACCCCTATTCATCGAGGGTATCGCTTTGATACCCCCAACAGACCTTTGGACACCGTCTTACTACTCCTTAGAGCAGTCATCAGAGAACCATATAGTAGGAACAGCCGAATATGGAACCCTTTTCGTTCTTTGGACACCTCCTATAACTTGTATGGCGACTATGGGGACCTTCATTTCGTACTCAGTTGGTACCCCTATTCATCGAGGGTATCGCTTTGATACCCCCAACAGACCTTTGGACACCGTCTTACTACTCCTTAGAGCAGTCATCAGAGAACCATATAGTAGGAACAGCCGAATATGGAACCCTTTTCGTTCTTTGGACACCTCCTATAACTTGTATGGCGACTATGGGGACCTTCATTTCGTACTCAGTTGGTACCCCTATTCATCGAGGGTATCGCTTTGATACCCCCAACAGACCTTTGGACACCGTCTTACTACTCCTTAGAGCAGTCATCAGAGAACCATATAGTAGGAACAGCCGAATATGGAACCCTTTTCGTTCTTTGGACACCTCCTATAACTTGTATGGCGACTATGGGGACCTTCATTTCGTACTCAGTTGGTACCCCTATTCATCGAGGGTATCGCTTTGATACCCCAACAGACCTTTGGACACCGTCTTACTACTCCTTAGAGCAGTCATCAGAGAACCATATAGTAGGAACAGCCGAATATGGAACCCTTTTCGTTCTTTGGACACCTCCTATAACTTGTATGGCGACTATGGGGACCTTCATTTCGTACTCAGTTGGTACCCCTATTCATCGAGGGTATCGCTTTGATACCCCCAACAGACCTTTGGACACCGTCTTACTACTCCTTAGAGCAGTCATCAGAGAACCATATAGTAGGAACAGCCGAATATGGAACCCTTTTCGTTCTTTGGACACCTCCTATAACTTGTATGGCGACTATGGGGACCTTCATTTCGTACTCAGTTGGTACCCCTATTCATCGAGGGTATCGCTTTGATACCCCCAACAGACCTTTGGACACCGTCTTACTACTCCTTAGAGCAGTCATCAGAGAACCATATAGTAGGAACAGCCGAATATGGAACCCTTTTCGTTCTTTGGACACCTCCTATAACTTGTATGGCGACTATGGGGACCTTCATTTCGTACTCAGTTGGTACCCCTATTCATCGAGGGTATCGCTTTGATACCCCCAACAGACCTTTGGACACCGTCTTACTACTCCTTAGAGCAGTCATCAGAGAACCATATAGTAGGAACAGCCGAATATGGAACCCTTTTCGTTCTTTGGACACCTCCTATAACTTGTATGGCGACTATGGGGACCTTCATTTCGTACTCAGTTGGTACCCCTATTCATCGAGGGTATCGCTTTGATACCCCCAACAGACCTTTGGACACCGTCTTACTACTCCTTAGAGCAGTCATCAGAGAACCATATAGTAGGAACAGCCGAATATGGAACCCTTTTCGTTCTTTGGACACCTCCTATAACTTGTATGGCGACTATGGGGACCTTCATTTCGTACTCAGTTGGTACCCCTATTCATCGAGGGTATCGCTTTGATACCCCCAACAGACCTTTGGACACCGTCTTACTACTCCTTAGAGCAGTCATCAGAGAACCATATAGTAGGAACAGCCGAATATGGAACCCTTTTCGTTCTTTGGACACCTCCTATAACTTGTATGGCGACTATGGGGACCTTCATTTCGTACTCAGTTGGTACCCCTATTCATCGAGGGTATCGCTTTGATACCCCCAACAGACCTTTGGACACCGTCTTACTACTCCTTAGAGCAGTCATCAGAGAACCATATAGTAGGAACAGCCGAATATGGAACCCTTTTCGTTCTTTGGACACCTCCTATAACTTGTATGGCGACTATGGGGACCTTCATTTCGTACTCAGTTGGTACCCCTATTCATCGAGGGTATCGCTTTGATACCCCCAACAGACCTTTGGACACCGTCTTACTACTCCTTAGAGCAGTCATCAGAGAACCATATAGTAGGAACAGCCGAATATGGAACCCTTTTCGTTCTTTGGACACCTCCTATAACTTGTATGGCGACTATGGGGACCTTCATTTCGTACTCAGTTGGTACCCCTATTCATCGAGGGTATCGCTTTGATACCCCCAACAGACCTTTGGACACCGTCTTACTACTCCTTAGAGCAGTCATCAGAGAACCATATAGTAGGAACAGCCGAATATGGAACCCTTTTCGTTCTTTGGACACCTCCTATAACTTGTATGGCGACTATGGGGACCTTCATTTCGTACTCAGTTGGTACCCCTATTCATCGAGGGTATCGCTTTGATACCCCCAACAGACCTTTGGACACCGTCTTACTACTCCTTAGAGCAGTCATCAGAGAACCATATAGTAGGAACAGCCGAATATGGAACCCTTTTCGTTCTTTGGACACCTCCTATAACTTGTATGGCGACTATGGGGACCTTCATTTCGTACTCAGTTGGTACCCCTATTCATCGAGGGTATCGCTTTGATACCCCCAACAGACCTTTGGACACCGTCTTACTACTCCTTAGAGCAGTCATCAGAGAACCATATAGTAGGAACAGCCGAATATGGAACCCTTTTCGTTCTTTGGACACCTCCTATAACTTGTATGGCGACTATGGGGACCTTCATTTCGTACTCAGTTGGTACCCCTATTCATCGAGGGTATCGCTTTGATACCCCCAACAGACCTTTGGACACCGTCTTACTACTCCTTAGAGCAGTCATCAGAGAACCATATAGTAGGAACAGCCGAATATGGAACCCTTTTCGTTCTTTGGACACCTCCTATAACTTGTATGGCGACTATGGGGACCTTCATTTCGTACTCAGTTGGTACCCCTATTCATCGAGGGTATCGCTTTGATACCCCCAACAGACCTTTGGACACCGTCTTACTACTCCTTAGAGCAGTCATCAGAGAACCATATAGTAGGAACAGCCGAATATGGAACCCTTTTCGTTCTTTGGACACCTCCTATAACTTGTATGGCGACTATGGGGACCTTCATTTCGTACTCAGTTGGTACCCCTATTCATCGAGGGTATCGCTTTGATACCCCCAACAGACCTTTGGACACCGTCTTACTACTCCTTAGAGCAGTCATCAGAGAACCATATAGTAGGAACAGCCGAATATGGAACCCTTTTCGTTCTTTGGACACCTCCTATAACTTGTATGGCGACTATGGGGACCTTCATTTCGTACTCAGTTGGTACCCCTATTCATCGAGGGTATCGCTTTGATACCCCCAACAGACCTTTGGACACCGTCTTACTACTCCTTAGAGCAGTCATCAGAGAACCATATAGTAGGAACAGCCGAATATGGAACCCTTTTCGTTCTTTGGACACCTCCTATAACTTGTATGGCGACTATGGGGACCTTCATTTCGTACTCAGTTGGTACCCCTATTCATCGAGGGTATCGCTTTGATACCCCCAACAGACCTTTGGACACCGTCTTACTACTCCTTAGAGCAGTCATCAGAGAACCATATAGTAGGAACAGCCGAATATGGAACCCTTTTCGTTCTTTGGACACCTCCTATAACTTGTATGGCGACTATGGGGACCTTCATTTCGTACTCAGTTGGTACCCCTATTCATCGAGGGTATCGCTTTGATACCCCCAACAGACCTTTGGACACCGTCTTACTACTCCTTAGAGCAGTCATCAGAGAACCATATAGTAGGAACAGCCGAATATGGAACCCTTTTCGTTCTTTGGACACCTCCTATAACTTGTATGGCGACTATGGGGACCTTCATTTCGTACTCAGTTGGTACCCCTATTCATCGAGGGTATCGCTTTGATACCCCCAACAGACCTTTGGACACCGTCTTACTACTCCTTAGAGCAGTCATCAGAGAACCATATAGTAGGAACAGCCGAATATGGAACCCTTTTCGTTCTTTGGACACCTCCTATAACTTGTATGGCGACTATGGGGACCTTCATTTCGTACTCAGTTGGTACCCCTATTCATCGAGGGTATCGCTTTGATACCCCCAACAGACCTTTGGACACCGTCTTACTACTCCTTAGAGCAGTCATCAGAGAACCATATAGTAGGAACAGCCGAATATGGAACCCTTTTCGTTCTTTGGACACCTCCTATAACTTGTATGGCGACTATGGGGACCTTCATTTCGTACTCAGTTGGTACCCCTATTCATCGAGGGTATCGCTTTGATACCCCCAACAGACCTTTGGACACCGTCTTACTACTCCTTAGAGCAGTCATCAGAGAACCATATAGTAGGAACAGCCGAATATGGAACCCTTTTCGTTCTTTGGACACCTCCTATAACTTGTATGGCGACTATGGGGACCTTCATTTCGTACTCAGTTGGTACCCCTATTCATCGAGGGTATCGCTTTGATACCCCCAACAGACCTTTGGACACCGTCTTACTACTCCTTAGAGCAGTCATCAGAGAACCATATAGTAGGAACAGCCGAATATGGAACCCTTTTCGTTCTTTGGACACCTCCTATAACTTGTATGGCGACTATGGGGACCTTCATTTCGTACTCAGTTGGTACCCCTATTCATCGAGGGTATCGCTTTGATACCCCCAACAGACCTTTGGACACCGTCTTACTACTCCTTAGAGCAGTCATCAGAGAACCATATAGTAGGAACAGCCGAATATGGAACCCTTTTCGTTCTTTGGACACCTCCTATAACTTGTATGGCGACTATGGGGACCTTCATTTCGTACTCAGTTGGTACCCCTATTCATCGAGGGTATCGCTTTGATACCCCCAACAGACCTTTGGACACCGTCTTACTACTCCTTAGAGCAGTCATCAGAGAACCATATAGTAGGAACAGCCGAATATGGAACCCTTTTCGTTCTTTGGACACCTCCTATAACTTGTATGGCGACTATGGGGACCTTCATTTCGTACTCAGTTGGTACCCCTATTCATCGAGGGTATCGCTTTGATACCCCCAACAGACCTTTGGACACCGTCTTACTACTCCTTAGAGCAGTCATCAGAGAACCATATAGTAGGAACAGCCGAATATGGAACCCTTTTCGTTCTTTGGACACCTCCTATAACTTGTATGGCGACTATGGGGACCTTCATTTCGTACTCAGTTGGTACCCCTATTCATCGAGGGTATCGCTTTGATACCCCCAACAGACCTTTGGACACCGTCTTACTACTCCTTAGAGCAGTCATCAGAGAACCATATAGTAGGAACAGCCGAATATGGAACCCTTTTCGTTCTTTGGACACCTCCTATAACTTGTATGGCGACTATGGGGACCTTCATTTCGTACTCAGTTGGTACCCCTATTCATCGAGGGTATCGCTTTGATACCCCCAACAGACCTTTGGACACCGTCTTACTACTCCTTAGAGCAGTCATCAGAGAACCATATAGTAGGAACAGCCGAATATGGAACCCTTTTCGTTCTTTGGACACCTCCTATAACTTGTATGGCGACTATGGGGACCTTCATTTCGTACTCAGTTGGTACCCCTATTCATCGAGGGTATCGCTTTGATACCCCCAACAGACCTTTGGACACCGTCTTACTACTCCTTAGAGCAGTCATCAGAGAACCATATAGTAGGAACAGCCGAATATGGAACCCTTTTCGTTCTTTGGACACCTCCTATAACTTGTATGGCGACTATGGGGACCTTCATTTCGTACTCAGTTGGTACCCCTATTCATCGAGGGTATCGCTTTGATACCCCCAACAGACCTTTGGACACCGTCTTACTACTCCTTAGAGCAGTCATCAGAGAACCATATAGTAGGAACAGCCGAATATGGAACCCTTTTCGTTCTTTGGACACCTCCTATAACTTGTATGGCGACTATGGGGACCTTCATTTCGTACTCAGTTGGTACCCTATTCATCGAGGGTATCGCTTTGATACCCCCAACAGACCTTTGGACACCGTCTTACTACTCCTTAGAGCAGTCATCAGAGAACCATATAGTAGGAACAGCCGAATATGGAACCCTTTTCGTTCTTTGGACACCTCCTATAACTTGTATGGCGACTATGGGGACCTTCATTTCGTACTCAGTTGGTACCCCTATTCATCGAGGGTATCGCTTTGATACCCCCAACAGACCTTTGGACACCGTCTTACTACTCCTTAGAGCAGTCATCAGAGAACCATATAGTAGGAACAGCCGAATATGGAACCCTTTTCGTTCTTTGGACACCTCCTATAACTTGTATGGCGACTATGGGGACCTTCATTTCGTACTCAGTTGGTACCCCTATTCATCGAGGGTATCGCTTTGATACCCCCAACAGACCTTTGGACACCGTCTTACTACTCCTTAGAGCAGTCATCAGAGAACCATATAGTAGGAACAGCCGAATATGGAACCCTTTTCGTTCTTTGGACACCTCCTATAACTTGTATGGCGACTATGGGGACCTTCATTTCGTACTCAGTTGGTACCCCTATTCATCGAGGGTATCGCTTTGATACCCCCAACAGACCTTTGGACACCGTCTTACTACTCCTTAGAGCAGTCATCAGAGAACCATATAGTAGGAACAGCCGAATATGGAACCCTTTTCGTTCTTTGGACACCTCCTATAACTTGTATGGCGACTATGGGGACCTTCATTTCGTACTCAGTTGGTACCCCTATTCATCGAGGGTATCGCTTTGATACCCCCAACAGACCTTTGGACACCGTCTTACTACTCCTTAGAGCAGTCATCAGAGAACCATATAGTAGGAACAGCCGAATATGGAACCCTTTTCGTTCTTTGGACACCTCCTATAACTTGTATGGCGACTATGGGGACCTTCATTTCGTACTCAGTTGGTACCCCTATTCATCGAGGGTATCGCTTTGATACCCCCAACAGACCTTTGGACACCGTCTTACTACTCCTTAGAGCAGTCATCAGAGAACCATATAGTAGGAACAGCCGAATATGGAACCCTTTTCGTTCTTTGGACACCTCCTATAACTTGTATGGCGACTATGGGGACCTTCATTTCGTACTCAGTTGGTACCCCTATTCATCGAGGGTATCGCTTTGATACCCCCAACAGACCTTTGGACACCGTCTTACTACTCCTTAGAGCAGTCATCAGAGAACCATATAGTAGGAACAGCCGAATATGGAACCCTTTTCGTTCTTTGGACACCTCCTATAACTTGTATGGCGACTATGGGGACCTTCATTTCGTACTCAGTTGGTACCCCTATTCATCGAGGGTATCGCTTTGATACCCCCAACAGACCTTTGGACACCGTCTTACTACTCCTTAGAGCAGTCATCAGAGAACCATATAGTAGGAACAGCCGAATATGGAACCCTTTTCGTTCTTTGGACACCTCCTATAACTTGTATGGCGACTATGGGGACCTTCATTTCGTACTCAGTTGGTACCCCTATTCATCGAGGGTATCGCTTTGATACCCCCAACAGACCTTTGGACACCGTCTTACTACTCCTTAGAGCAGTCATCAGAGAACCATATAGTAGGAACAGCCGAATATGGAACCCTTTTCGTTCTTTGGACACCTCCTATAACTTGTATGGCGACTATGGGGACCTTCATTTCGTACTCAGTTGGTACCCCTATTCATCGAGGGTATCGCTTTGATACCCCCAACAGACCTTTGGACACCGTCTTACTACTCCTTAGAGCAGTCATCAGAGAACCATATAGTAGGAACAGCCGAATATGGAACCCTTTTCGTTCTTTGGACACCTCCTATAACTTGTATGGCGACTATGGGACCTTCATTTCGTACTCAGTTGGTACCCCTATTCATCGAGGGTATCGCTTTGATACCCCCAACAGACCTTTGGACACCGTCTTACTACTCCTTAGAGCAGTCATCAGAGAACCATATAGTAGGAACAGCCGAATATGGAACCCTTTTCGTTCTTTGGACACCTCCTATAACTTGTATGGCGACTATGGGGACCTTCATTTCGTACTCAGTTGGTACCCCTATTCATCGAGGGTATCGCTTTGATACCCCCAACAGACCTTTGGACACCGTCTTACTACTCCTTAGAGCAGTCATCAGAGAACCATATAGTAGGAACAGCCGAATATGGAACCCTTTTCGTTCTTTGGACACCTCCTATAACTTGTATGGCGACTATGGGGACCTTCATTTCGTACTCAGTTGGTACCCCTATTCATCGAGGGTATCGCTTTGATACCCCAACAGACCTTTGGACACCGTCTTACTACTCCTTAGAGCAGTCATCAGAGAACCATATAGTAGGAACAGCCGAATATGGAACCCTTTTCGTTCTTTGGACACCTCCTATAACTTGTATGGCGACTATGGGGACCTTCATTTCGTACTCAGTTGGTACCCTATTCATCGAGGGTATCGCTTTGATACCCCCAACAGACCTTTGGACACCGTCTTACTACTCCTTAGAGCAGTCATCAGAGAACCATATAGTAGGAACAGCCGAATATGGAACCCTTTTCGTTCTTTGGACACCTCCTATAACTTGTATGGCGACTATGGGGACCTTCATTTCGTACTCAGTTGGTACCCCTATTCATCGAGGGTATCGCTTTGATACCCCCAACAGACCTTTGGACACCGTCTTACTACTCCTTAGAGCAGTCATCAGAGAACCATATAGTAGGAACAGCCGAATATGGAACCCTTTTCGTTCTTTGGACACCTCCTATAACTTGTATGGCGACTATGGGGACCTTCATTTCGTACTCAGTTGGTACCCCTATTCATCGAGGGTATCGCTTTGATACCCCCAACAGACCTTTGGACACCGTCTTACTACTCCTTAGAGCAGTCATCAGAGAACCATATAGTAGGAACAGCCGAATATGGAACCCTTTTCGTTCTTTGGACACCTCCTATAACTTGTATGGCGACTATGGGGACCTTCATTTCGTACTCAGTTGGTACCCCTATTCATCGAGGGTATCGCTTTGATACCCCCAACAGACCTTTGGACACCGTCTTACTACTCCTTAGAGCAGTCATCAGAGAACCATATAGTAGGAACAGCCGAATATGGAACCCTTTTCGTTCTTTGGACACCTCCTATAACTTGTATGGCGACTATGGGGACCTTCATTTCGTACTCAGTTGGTACCCCTATTCATCGAGGGTATCGCTTTGATACCCCCAACAGACCTTTGGACACCGTCTTACTACTCCTTAGAGCAGTCATCAGAGAACCATATAGTAGGAACAGCCGAATATGGAACCCTTTTCGTTCTTTGGACACCTCCTATAACTTGTATGGCGACTATGGGGACCTTCATTTCGTACTCAGTTGGTACCCCTATTCATCGAGGGTATCGCTGTGATACCCCCAACAGACCTTTGGACACCGTCTTACTACTCCTTAGAGCAGTCATCAGAGAACCATATAGTAGGAACAGCCGAATATGGAACCCTTTTCGTTCTTTGGACACCTCCTATAACTTGTATGGCGACTATGGGGACCTTCATTTCGTACTCAGTTGGTACCCCTATTCATCGAGGGTATCGCTTTGATACCCCAACAGACCTTTGGACACCGTCTTACTACTCCTTAGAGCAGTCATCAGAGAACCATATAGTAGGAACAGCCGAATATGGAACCCTTTTCGTTCTTTGGACACCTCCTATAACTTGTATGGCGACTATGGGGACCTTCATTTCGTACTCAGTTGGTACCCCTATTCATCGAGGGTATCGCTTTGATACCCCCAACAGACCTTTGGACACCGTCTTACTACTCCTTAGAGCAGTCATCAGAGAACCATATCCTCCTATAACTTGTATGGCGACTATGGGGACCTTCATTTCGTACTCAGTTGGTACCCCTATTCATCGAGGGTATCGCTTTGATACCCCCAACAGACCTTTGGACACCGTCTTACTACTCCTTAGAGCAGTCATCAGAGAACCATATAGTAGGAACAGCCGAATATGGAACCCTTTTCGTTCTTTGGACACCTCCTATAACTTGTATGTCGACTATGGGACCTTCATTTCGTACTCAGTTGGTACCCCTATTCATCGAGGGTATCGCTTGATACCCCCAACAGACCTTTGGACACCGTCTTACTACTCCTTAGAGCAGTCATCAGAGAACCATATAGTAGGAACAGCCGAATATGGAACCCTTTTCGTTCTTTGGACACCTCCTATAACTTGTATGGCGACTATGGGGACCTTCATTTCGTACTCAGTTGGTACCCCTATTCATCGAGGGTATCGCTTTGATACCCCCAACAGACCTTTGGACACCGTCTTACTACTCCTTAGAGCAGTCATCAGAGAACCATATAGTAGGAACAGCCGAATATGGAACCCTTTTCGTTCTTTGGACACCTCCTATAACTTGTATGGCGACTATGGGACCTTCATTTCGTACTCAGTTGGTACCCCTATTCATCGAGGGTATCGCTTTGATACCCCCAACAGACCTTTGGACACCGTCTTACTACTCCTTAGAGCAGTCATCAGAGAACCATATAGTAGGAACAGCCGAATATGGAACCCTTTTCGTTCTTTGGACACCTCCTATAACTTGTATGGCGACTATGGGGACCTTCATTTCGTACTCAGTTGGTACCCCTATTCATCGAGGGTATCGCTTTGATACCCCCAACAGACCTTTGGACACCGTCTTACTACTCCTTAGAGCAGTCATCAGAGAACCATATAGTAGGAACAGCCGAATATGGAACCCTTTTCGTTCTTTGGACACCTCCTATAACTTGTATGGCGACTATGGGACCTTCATTTCGTACTCAGTTGGTACCCCTATTCATCGAGGGTATCGCTTTGATACCCCCAACAGACCTTTGGACACCGTCTTACTACTCCTTAGAGCAGTCATCAGAGAACCATATAGTAGGAACAGCCGAATATGGAACCCTTTTCGTTCTTTGGACACCTCCTATAACTTGTATGGCGACTATGGGGACCTTCATTTCGTACTCAGTTGGTACCCTTATTCATCGAGGGTATCGCTTTGATACCCCAACAGACCTTTGGACACCGTCTTACTACTCCTTAGAGCAGTCATCAGAGAACCATATAGTAGGAACAGCCGAATATGGAACCCTTTTCGTTCTTTGGACACCTCCTATAACTTGTATGGCGACTATGGGGACCTTCATTTCGTACTCAGTTGGTACCCCTATTCATCGAGGGTATCGCTTTGATACCCCCAACAGACCTTTGGACACCGTCTTACTACTCCTTAGAGCAGTCATCAGAGAACCATATAGTAGGAACAGCCGAATATGGAACCCTTTTCGTTCTTTGGACACCTCCTATAACTTGTATGGCGACTATGGGGACCTTCATTTCGTACTCAGTTGGTACCCCTATTCATCGAGGGTATCGCTTTGATACCCCCAACAGACCTTTGGACACCGTCTTACTACTCCTTAGAGCAGTCATCAGAGAACCATATAGTAGGAACAGCCGAATATGGAACCCTTTTTCTTTGGACACCTCCTATAACTTGTATGGCGACTATGGGACCTTCATTTCGTACTCAGTTGGTACCCCTATTCATCGAGGGTATCGCTTTGATACCCCCAACAGACCTTTGGACACCGTCTTACTACTCCTTAGAGCAGTCATCAGAGAACCATATAGTAGGAACAGCCGAATATGGAACCCTTTTCGTTCTTTGGACACCTCCTATAACTTGTATGGCGACTATGGGGACCTTCATATCGTACTCAGTTGGTACCCTATTCATCGAGGGTATCGCTTTGATACACCCAACAGACCTTTGGACACCGTCTTACTACTCCTTAGAGCAGTCATCAGAGAACCATATAGTAGGAACAGCCGAATATGGAACCCTTTTCGTTCTTTGGACACCTCCTATATAACTATGTTCATGTACTAGTCGAGAGGGTATCGCTTTGATACCCCCAACAGACCTTTGGACACCGTCTTACTACTCCTTAGAGCAGTCATCAGAGAACCATATAGTAGGAACAGCCGAATATGGAACCCTTTTCGTTCTTTGGACACCTCCTATAACTTGTATGGCGACTATGGGGACCTTCATTTCGTACTCAGTTGGTACCCCTATTCATCGAGGGTATCGCTTTGATACCCCCAACAGACCTTTGGACACCGTCTTACTACTCCTTAGAGCAGTCATCAGAGAACCATATAGTAGGAACAGCCGAATATGGAACCCTTTTCGTTCTTTGGACACCTCCTATAACTTGTATGACGATCGAGGGTATCGCTTTGATACCCCCAACAGACCTTTGGACACCGTCTTACTACTCCTTAGAGCAGTCATCAGAGAACCATATAGTAGAAACAGCCGAATATGGAACCCTTTTCGTTCTTTGGACACCTCCTATAACTTTTTTATATTTTTTTATATATATATTTTTTTATTCCTCTACCGACGGCGATGCGACTGGCGCCAGCATCTCGGGAGATACCGATCTCCGTGGTGACGGTGTGGGGCGGGGGCGGTACTCGTCCGCGCTCCCGCATCCGACTCTCCTGGTGTCCCTGGCGTTCCCCTCGGGGCTGGCGTGGGTGCTCCCGTTGCGCTGCATAGTGACGACAGCGTTCCCGGCGACAGGAGCGTCACCACTACTCGCGGCGACATCTTCATTTTTTTCGGTTTGACGGTTACGGTGGCCTCTGCATCCACCGACCCATCAGACCCGCTCTCCTCCTCTTGCATGGCTACCGCTGTCCGGTTCGTTGCTCTGCCCAGCAGTTGCTAGACTTCTGCGCCTAGCCGGTATGCGGTCCGCATTCGCCTTTATGGCAAAAGCTCAGTGCGGAGCTTTATGGTGTGTGTCTTTGATAGGACTTGAGCTAGTGCCCCATAAAGAGAAGAGCTCTCCAGGACATCAACCGGAATGTCCGA
>NW_023405194.1:5000-7500 GCF_013141755.1 Anopheles stephensi
CCTTTGGACACTTCCTCACTACTCCTTGGAGCAGCAATCAGGGAACCATATAGTAGGAACAGCCGAATATGGAACTCTTTTCGTACTTTGGACACCTCCTATAACTTGTATGGCGACTTCGGGGACCTTCATTTCGTTCTCAGTTGGTACCCCTATTTCGGTCTTTGGACACCTCGTCTTACCCGTATAACTCACTTTAGGTCCACTTATTTGCCTGATATCTCATCGTGAACCCGTTTTTCGTACACCGTACACACCTAGGAACACCACATATGCGTTTCCCTTTCGATCGTGAAGTTTTCAAATTTTTCGATTTTTGGTCCTAGAAATTCATGAACGGTGGGAGACCAAAATTTTTCATAAAAAAAAAATTTTCACCGTTTGACCATAAAAACCTTCTTTTCGTACATACCCCATCATTTCTTCACGTTTTAGGCCATTTCTGAAATTTTCGCTTCGATAGTGTGTCCCCTATAATACAAAATGAACATTTTGCATCTCCCACAAGTGGCCATTTTTTTCCGCCACTGAAGAACACGACCTCGGGAACTCGGACCTAGGACGTGGCCATGTAAGTCATAGGCCACCCCAACTTTTGCAAAATACTGTTTCTTTTCACTTTTCATGATCTAAGGCGCGTTCCGACGGCGTTTTGAACAAATTTATGAGAAAAAAAATTTTGACCCTCGGACCAAAATTTTTTCGTTCGGGGCCCCATGGCCTATGGCCAGTATGGGAACTCGGGATGCCGATATGACAAAATTTGTCAAAAAATCACTAAAAAGTCGCTATGGCCCATTATTTAGAGCTTGTTGAGACCTTTCTAAAACACCTTGGTTGACCCCTGTCCGATAAGTAGTTTTCGAGATATTCGAGAAAATGTGATTTTTTGGGACTTAGAAAATTTTTGACCCGTACCCTAAGAAAAAGTGATTTTTTCATAGGACAATTTTTTCTTCGCAAATACTGTTTGGTTTCACTTTTCATTATTAGAAACGCGTTCCGAAGCCATTTTCATCAAAATCTCGTGAAAAAAAAATTTCACCCCCGGACCAAAAGTTGGCCGTTCGGTGCCCTATGGCCTATGGCCAGTATGGGAACCAAGGATGCCGATATGCGAAAAAGTGTCAAAAAATCACTTGAAAGTCGCTATGGCTCATTAAATAGAGCTTGTAAAGACCTTTCTAAAACACCTTGGTTGACCCCTGTCCGATACGTAGTTTTCGAGATATTCGAGAATAAGTGATTTTTTGGGACTTAGAAAATTTTCGACCAGTACCCTATATGAAAAGTGATTTTTTCATAGGACAATTTTTTCTTCGCAAATACTGTTTGGTTTCACTTTTCATTATTAGAAACGCGTTCCGAAGCCATTTTCATCAAAATCTCGTGAAAAAAAAATTTCACCCCCGGACCAAAAGTTGGCCGTTCGGTGCCCTATGGCCTATGGCCAGTATGGGAACCAAGGATGCCGATATGCGAAAAAGTGTCAAAAAATCACTTGAAAGTCGCTATGGCTCATTAAATAGAGCTTGTAAAGACCTTTCTAAAACACCTTGGTTGACCCCTGTCCGATACGTAGTTTTCGAGATATTCGAGAATAAGTGATTTTTTGGGACTTAGAAAATTTTCGACCATGACATATATGAAAAGTGATTTTTTCATAGGACAATTTTTTCTTCGCAAATACTGTTTGGTTTCACTTTTCATTATTAGAAACGCGTTCCGAAGCCATTTTCATCAAAATCTCGTGAAAAAAAAATTTCACCCCCGGACCAAAAGTTGGCCGTTCGGTGCCCTATGGCCTATGGCCAGTATGGGAACCAAGGATGCCGATATGCGAAAAAGTGTCAAAAAATCACTTGAAAGTCGCTATGGCTCATTAAATAGAGCTTGTAAAGACCTTTCTAAAACACCTTGGTTGACCCCTGTCCGATACGTAGTTTTCGAGATATTCGAGAATAAGTGATTTTTTGGGACTTAGAAAATTTTCGACCCGTACCTATAGAAAAAGTGATTTTTTCATAGGACAATTTTTTCTTCGCAAATACTGTTTGGTTTCACTTTTCATTATTAGAAACGCGTTCCGAAGCCATTTTCATCAAAATCTCGTGAAAAAAAAATTTCACCCCCGGACCAAAAGTTGGCCGTTCGGTGCCCTATGGCCTATGGCCAGTATGGGAACCAAGGATGCCGATATGCGAAAAAGTGTCAAAAAATCACTTGAAAGTCGCTATGGCTCATTAAATAGAGCTTGTAAAGACCTTTCTAAAACACCTTGGTTGACCCCTGTCCGATACGTAGTTTTCGAGATATTCGAGAATAAGTGATTTTTTGGGACTTAGAAAATTTTTGACCCGTACCCTAATGAAAAAGTGATTTTTTCATAGGACAATTTTTTCTTCGCAAATACTGTTTGGTTTCACTTTTCATTATTAGAAACGCGTTCCGAAGCCATTTTCATCAAAATCTCGTGAAAAAAAAATTTCACCCCCGGACC
>NW_023405194.1:17500-22500 GCF_013141755.1 Anopheles stephensi
CAGGTCCCCGTAGGACAACCATCACCAGTTAAGGTGTAGTTGACTTGTCAGGGCACGGTGGTCCCCACAAGTCCCCGATTATTCGGAGATATTGTCCTACGAGTTTTAGTGACCCTTTTGTTCCCCGCAGGTCCCCGTAGGACGACCATCACCAGTTAAGGTGTAGTTGACTTGTCAGGGCACGGTAGTCCCCACAAGTCCCCGATTATTCGTGGATATCGTCCTACGAGTTTTTGTGACCCTTGGGTTCCCGAACTTTGCTACGATGGTTCTGCCTCCAGAGGAGACTTATGAACACTTCGTATCATTTCTTACACCGAACCATGGGATCGCGAGATTGCTCCCGGATCCCTAATCACCTTACATTTTCGTTTCGTTTCCGTACACTACGATGAGCTAATTCAATTTGTTTGTTCGTCTGGCGAACGTTTTATTGCGGAATTACCGCGGTACTTCCAGCCGGGTATGGCTGCCGTACGACCTACAGGATAGATCATCGAACCACTTTTCGTGCATATTGTCCGTCGAGGGTATCACCTCGATACCCCCAACAGACCTTTGGACACTTCCTCACTACTCCTTGGAGCAGCAATCAGGGAACCATATAGTAGGAACAGCCGAATATGGAACTCTTTTCGTACTTTGGACACCTCCTATAACTTGTATGGCGACTTCGGGGACCTTCATTTCGTTCTCAGTTGGTACCCCTATTTCGGTCTTTGGACACCTCGTCTTACCCGTATAACTCACTTTAGGTCCACTTATTTGCCTGATATCTCATCGTGAACCCGTTTTTCGTACACCGTACACACCTAGGAACACCACATATGCGTTTCCCTTTCGATCGTGAAGTTTTCAAATTTTTCGATTTTTGGTCCTAGAAATTCATGAACGGTGGGAGACCAAAATTTTTCATAAAAAAAAAATTTTCACCGTTTGACCATAAAAACCTTCTTTTCGTACATACCCCATCATTTCTTCACGTTTTAGGCCATTTCTGAAATTTTCGCTTCGATAGTGTGTCCCCTATAATACAAAATGAACATTTTGCATCTCCCACAAGTGGCCATTTTTTTCCGCCACTGAAGAACACGACCTCGGGAACTCGGACCTAGGACGTGGCCATGTAAGTCATAGGCCACCCCAACTTTTGCAAAATACTGTTTCTTTTCACTTTTCATGATCTAAGGCGCGTTCCGACGGCGTTTTGAACAAATTTATGAGAAAAAAAATTTTGACCCTCGGACCAAAATTTTTTCGTTCGGGGCCCCATGGCCTATGGCCAGTATGGGAACTCGGGATGCCGATATGACAAAATTTGTCAAAAAATCACTAAAAAGTCGCTATGGCCCATTATTTAGAGCTTGTTGAGACCTTTCTAAAACACCTTGGTTGACCCCTGTCCGATAAGTAGTTTTCGAGATATTCGAGAAAATGTGATTTTTTGGGACTTAGAAAATTTTTGACCCGTACCCTAAGAAAAAGTGATTTTTTCATAGGACAATTTTTTCTTCGCAAATACTGTTTGGTTTCACTTTTCATTATTAGAAACGCGTTCCGAAGCCATTTTCATCAAAATCTCGTGAAAAAAAAATTTCACCCCCGGACCAAAAGTTGGCCGTTCGGTGCCCTATGGCCTATGGCCAGTATGGGAACCAAGGATGCCGATATGCGAAAAAGTGTCAAAAAATCACTTGAAAGTCGCTATGGCTCATTAAATAGAGCTTGTAAAGACCTTTCTAAAACACCTTGGTTGACCCCTGTCCGATACGTAGTTTTCGAGATATTCGAGAATAAGTGATTTTTTGGGACTTAGAAAATTTTCGACCATGACATATATGAAAAGTGATTTTTTCATAGGACAATTTTTTCTTCGCAAATACTGTTTGGTTTCACTTTTCATTATTAGAAACGCGTTCCGAAGCCATTTTCATCAAAATCTCGTGAAAAAAAAATTTCACCCCCGGACCAAAAGTTGGCCGTTCGGTGCCCTATGGCCTATGGCCAGTATGGGAACCAAGGATGCCGATATGCGAAAAAGTGTCAAAAAATCACTTGAAAGTCGCTATGGCTCATTAAATAGAGCTTGTAAAGACCTTTCTAAAACACCTTGGTTGACCCCTGTCCGATACGTAGTTTTCGAGATATTCGAGAATAAGTGATTTTTTGGGACTTAGAAAATTTTCGACCATGACATATATGAAAAGTGATTTTTTCATAGGACAATTTTTTCTTCGCAAATACTGTTTGGTTTCACTTTTCATTATTAGAAACGCGTTCCGAAGCCATTTTCATCAAAATCTCGTGAAAAAAAAATTTCACCCCCGGACCAAAAGTTGGCCGTTCGGTGCCCTATGGCCTATGGCCAGTATGGGAACCAAGGATGCCGATATGCGAAAAAGTGTCAAAAAATCACTTGAAAGTCGCTATGGCTCATTAAATAGAGCTTGTAAAGACCTTTCTAAAACACCTTGGTTGACCCCTGTCCGATACGTAGTTTTCGAGATATTCGAGAATAAGTGATTTTTTGGGACTTAGAAAATTTTCGACCATGACATATATGAAAAGTGATTTTTTCATAGGACAATTTTTTCTTCGCAAATACTGTTTGGTTTCACTTTTCATTATTAGAAACGCGTTCCGAAGCCATTTTCATCAAAATCTCGTGAAAAAAAAATTTCACCCCCGGACCAAAAGTTGGCCGTTCGGTGCCCTATGGCCTATGGCCAGTATGGGAACCAAGGATGCCGATATGCGAAAAAGTGTCAAAAAATCACTTGAAAGTCGCTATGGCTCATTAAATAGAGCTTGTAAAGACCTTTCTAAAACACCTTGGTTGACCCCTGTCCGATACGTAGTTTTCGAGATATTCGAGAATAAGTGATTTTTTGGGACTTAGAAAATTTTCGACCATGACATATATGAAAAGTGATTTTTTCATAGGACAATTTTTTCTTCGCAAATACTGTTTGGTTTCACTTTTCATTATTAGAAACGCGTTCCGAAGCCATTTTCATCAAAATCTCGTGAAAAAAAAATTTCACCCCCGGACCAAAAGTTGGCCGTTCGGTGCCCTATGGCCTATGGCCAGTATGGGAACCAAGGATGCCGATATGCGAAAAAGTGTCAAAAAATCACTTGAAAGTCGCTATGGCTCATTAAATAGAGCTTGTAAAGACCTTTCTAAAACACCTTGGTTGACCCCTGTCCGATACGTAGTTTTCGAGATATTCGAGAATAAGTGATTTTTTGGGACTTAGAAAATTTTTGACCCGTACCCTAAGAAAAAGTGATTTTTTCATAGGACAATTTTTTCTTCGCAAATACTGTTTGGTTTCACTTTTCATTATTAGAAACGCGTTCCGAAGCCATTTTCATCAAAATCTCGTGAAAAAAAAATTTCACCCCCGGACCAAAAGTTGGCCGTTCGGTGCCCTATGGCCTATGGCCAGTATGGGAACCAAGGATGCCGATATGCGAAAAAGTGTCAAAAAATCACTTGAAAGTCGCTATGGCTCATTAAATAGAGCTTGTAAAGACCTTTCTAAAACACCTTGGTTGACTCCTGTCCGATACGTAGTTTTCGAGATATTCGAGAATATGTGATTTTTTGGGACTTAGAAAATTTTCGACCATGACATATATGAAAAGTGAATTTTTCATAGGACCAAAAAGTTTGTCCAAATAGGGTTTTGGTTCACTTTTTATGGTCAGATAAGTGATCCGATGCTATTTTCATGATCATTAGAGGGATTTCACGCTGTGACCAAAAATTTTCATACTTCATACTTGTCCCCGTGCCGTATATGGGAGGACCGGGGGAACATGTCTTCGTAAGTCGTGATGTTCAGTGACGGATTTCTGGGACTTAGAAAAAAAATGTGCTCTCAGGCACATTATATGTTCCATACACACATTATTTTCATTCTTCATACTTGTCCCCGTGCCGTATATGGGAGGACCGGGGGAACATGTCTTCGTAAGTCGTGATGTTCAGTGACGGATTTCTGGGACTTAGAAAAAAAATGTGCTCTCAGGCACATTATATGTTCCATACACACATGATTTTCATTCTTCATACTTGTCCCCGTGCCGTATATGGGAGGACCGGGGGAACATGTCTTCGTAAGTCGTGATGTTCAGTGACGGATTTCTGGGACTTAGAAAAAAAATGTGCTCTCAGGCACATTATATGTTCCATACACACATGATTTTCATTCTTCATACTTGTCCCCGTGCCGTATATGGGAGGACCGGGGGAAGATGTGTTTGTAAGTCGTGATGTTCAGTGACGGATTTCTGGGACTTAGAAAAAAAATGTGCTCTCAGGCACATTATATGTTCCATACACACATGATTTTCATTCTTCATACTTGTCCCCGTGCCGTATATGGGAGGACCGGGGGAAGATGTGTTTGTAAGTCGTGATGTTCAGTGACGGATTTCTGGGACTTAGAAAAAAAAAGTGCTCTCAGGCACATTATATGTTCCATACACACATGATTTTCATTCTTCATACTTGTCCCCGTGCCGTATATGGGAGGACCGGGGGAACATGTCTTCGTAAGTCGTGATGTTCAGTGACGGATTTCTGGGACTTAGAAAAAAAATGTGCTCTCAGGCACATTATATGTTCCATACACACATGATTTTCATTCTTCATACTTGTCCCCGTGCCGTATATGGGAGGACCGGGGGAACATGTCTTCGTAAGTCGTGATGTTCAGTGACGGATTTCTGGGACTTAGAAAAAAAATGTGCTCTCAGGCACATTATATGTTCCATACACACATGATTTTCATTCTTCATACTTGTCCCCGTGCCGTATATGGGAGGACCGGGGGAACATGTCTTCGTAAGTCGTGATGTTCAGTGACGGATTTCTGGGACTTAGAAAAATAAATGTACCCTTAGGCACATTATTTGTATCAATAATTGTATCCCCAGCCTTTCATGGGGAACTTTTCCGTATTCCCGGACTTGTACATTTTTCGGGTTCC
>NW_023405195.1:0-67500 GCF_013141755.1 Anopheles stephensi
TTTCAAAGGATACACATACCACTGACTCGGTGCAGGTCAGTAAAGACGCACACTTTGGCAGTACCGGTACCTTATACACTGACTGATTGTCGTGTCACAACGGGGTGATCGACAGTCGCACTTTGGCCTGCTCGGCTCCGCATCCGTCGGGGCCGTGGGCGCCTGCAGTGTGGAGCTAGGGAACCAGAGTTGTGTGTTGGTACGTGTATAATGGACGGATCATTACCTATCAAACAAGTCCGAGAGTGAGGTTGCCAAACGCATCGTCGGCACAATATGCTGACGCGCACGCTACAACCACAAGATGGTGTAGCACACTTGGTAGAGTTGAGCGAAAGCAACTCTTTCAAAAGGATACACATACCACTGACTCGGCTGCAGGTCAGTAAAGACGCACACTTTGGTAGTACCGGTACCTTATACACTGGACTGATTGTCGTGTCACAACGGGGTGATCGACAGTCGCACTTTGGCGTGCTCGCTCCGCATCGTCGGGGCCGTGGGGCGCCTGCAGTGTGGAACTAGGGAACCAGAGTTGTGTGTTGGTATGTGTATAATGGACGGATCTTACCTATCAAACAAGTCCAACAGTGAGGTGCCAAAACGCATCGTCGGCACAATATGCTGACGCGCACGCTACAACCACAAGATGGTGTTGCACACTTGGTAGAGTTGAGCGAAAGCAACTCTCTTTCAAAGGGATACACATACCACTGACTCGGTGCAGGTCAGTAAAGACGCCACACTTTGGCAGTACCGGGTACCTTATAACACTGACTATTGTCGTGTCACAACGGGGTGATCGACAGTCGCACTTTGGCCTGCTCGGCTCCGCATCCGTCGGGGCCGTGGGCGCCTGCAGTGTGGAGCTAGGGAACCAGAGTTGTGTGTTGGTACGTGTATAATGGACGGATCATTACCTATCAAACAAGTCCGAGAGTGAGGTTGCCAAACGCATCGTCGGCACAATATGCTGACGCGCACGCTACAACCACAAGATGGTGTAGCACACTTGGTAAGAGTTGAGCGAAAGCAACTCTTTCAAAGGGATACACATACCACTGACTCGGTGCAGTCAGTAAAGACGCACACTTTGGCAGTACCGGGGTACCGTTTTACACTGACTGATTGTCGTGTCACAACGGGGTGATCGACAGTCGCACTTTGGCGTGCTCGGCTCCGCAACCGTCGGGGCCGTGGGCGCCTGCAGTGTGGTACTAGGGAACCAGAGTTGTGTGTTGGTTTGTGTATAATGGACGGATCATTACCTATCAAACAAGTCCGAGAGTGAGGTTGCCAAACGCATCGTCGGCACAATATGCTGACGCGCACGCTACAACCACAAGATGGTGTAGCACACTTGGTAGAGTTGAGCGAAAGCAACTCTTTCAAAGGGATACACATACCACTGACTCGGTGCAGGGTCAGTAAAAGACGCACACTTTGGCAGTACCGGGTACCTTATACACTGACTGATTGTCGTGTCACAACGGGGTGATCGACAGTCGCACTTTGGCGTGCTCGGCTCCGCATCCGTCGGGGCCGTGGGCGCCTGCAGTGTGGAACTAGGGAACCAGAGTTGTGTGTTGGTATGTGTATAATGGACGGATCATTACCTATCAAACAAGTCCAACAGTGAGGTTGCCAAACGCATCGTCGGCACAATATGCTGACGCGCACGCTACAACCACAAGATGGTGTAGCACACTTGGTAGAGTTGAGCGAAAGCAACTCTTTCAAAGGGATACACATACCACTGACTCGGTGCAGGTCAGTAAAGACGCACACTTTGGTAGTACCGGGTACCTTATACACTGACTGATTGTCGTGTCACAACGGGGTGATCGACAGTCGCACTTTGGCCTGCTCGGCTCCGCATCCGTCGGGGCCGTGGGCGCCTGCAGTGTGGAGCTAGGGAACCAGAGTTGTGTGTTGGTACGTGTATAATGGACGGATCATTACCTATCAAACAAGTCCGAGAGTGAGGTTGCCAAACGCATCGTCGGCACAATATGCTGACGCGCACGCTACAACCACAAGATGGTGTAGCACACTTGGTAGAGTTGAGCGAAAGCAACTCTTTCAAAGGGATACACATACCACTGACTCGGTGCAGGTCAGTAAAGACGCACACTTTGGCAGTACCGGGTACCTTATACACTGACTGATTGTCGTGTCACAACGGGGTGATCGACAGTCGCACTTTGGCGTGCTCGGCTCCGCATCCGTCGGGGCCGTGGGCGCCTGCAGTGTGGTACTAGGGAACCAGAGTTGTGTGTTGGTATGTGTATAATGGACGGATCATTACCTATCAAACAAGTCCAACAGTGAGGTTGCCAAACGCATCGTCGGCACAATATGCTGACGCGCACGCTACAACCACAAGATGGTGTTGCACACTTGGTAGAGTTGAGCGAAAGCAACTCTTTCAAAGGGATAACATACCACTGACTCGGTGCAGGTCAGTAAAGACGCACACTTTGGCAGTACCGGGTACCTTATACACTGACTGATTGTCGTGTCACAACGGGGTGATCGACAGTCGCACTTTGGCCTGCTCGGCTCCGCATCCGTCGGGGCCGTGGGCGCCTGCAGTGTGGAGCTAGGGAACCAGAGTTGTGTGTTGGTACGTGTATAATGGACGGATCATTACCTATCAAACAAGTCCGAGAGTGAGGTTGCCAAACGCATCGTCGGCACAATATGCTGACGCGCACGCTACAACCACAAGATGGTGTAGCACACTTGGTAGAGTTGAGCGAAAGCAACTCTTTCAAAGGGATACACATACCACTGACTCGGTGCAGGTCAGTAAAGACGCACACTTTGGTAGTACCGGGTACCTTATACACTGACTGATTGTCGTGTCACAACGGGGTGATCGACAGTCGCCACTTTGGCGTGCTCGGCTCCGCATCCGTCGGGGCCGTGGGCGCCTGCAGTGTGGAACTAGGGAACCAGAGTTGTGTGTTGGTATGTGTATAATGGACGGATCATTACCTATCAAACAAGTCCAACAGTGAGGTTGCCAAACGCATCGTCGGCACAATATGCTGACGCGCACGCTACAACCACAAGATGGTGTAGCACACTTGGTAGAGTTGAGCGAAAGCAACTCTTTCAAAGGGATACACATACCACTGACTCGGTGCAGGTCAGTAAAGACGCACACTTTGGCAGTACCGGGTACCTTATACACTGACTGATTGTCGTGTCACAACGGGGTGATCGACAGTCGCACTTTGGCCTGCTCGGCTCCGCATCCGTCGGGGCCGTGGGCGCCTGCAGTGTGGAGCTAGGGAACCAGAGTTGTGTGTTGGTACGTGTATAATGGACGGATCATTACCTATCAAACAAGTCCGAGAGTGAGGTTGCCAAACGCATCGTCGGCACAATATGCTGACGCGCACGCTACAACCACAAGATGGTGTAGCACACTTGGTAGAGTTGAGCGAAAGCAACTCTTTCAAAGGGATACACATACCACTGCCTCGGTGCAGGTCAGTAAAATTTTTCGGTTCGCCTAAGAGTAAATTTTTTTTTCTAAGTCCAAGAAATTCGTCACTGAACATCACGACTTACGAAGACATGTTCCCCAGGTCCTCCCATATACGGCACCGGAACAAGTATGAAGAATGAAAATTATGTGTGTATGAAACATATAATGTGCCTGAGAGTACATTTTTTTTCTAAGTCCCAAAAATTCGTCACTGAACATCACGACTTACAAACACATGTTCCCCAGGTCCTCCCATATAAGGCACTGGAACAAGTATGAAGTATGATAGTTTTTGGTCACAGCATGAAATCCCTCTAATGATCATGAAAACAGCATCGGATCACTATCTGACCATAAAAAGTGAACCAAAACCCTATTTGGACAAACTTATTGTCCTACGACAAAATCACTTTTCATATATAGTTATAGAAACGACACGGTGGGAGTACTTTTTACAAAAGCTTACTTTTTTCCCTGATCTCTGAATCGTAACTAACTAACATCGGCTGGAATATGTTTCAAATGACCCGCTTTGGCGTTAAGCTGACCTGGCTGGTTTTCTGGCAGCGGCTGTCGTGGAGCGGAAGCGCGTGTCCACGTGTCGGGTCCGGTTGCCAGCTCGCTGTTGACATGCGCGTCGGAAAGTAATGGCTTCGTCGGGAATATCTGTCTTAACTCCTTGATCTGCTAAAAGTTGTATTACTATGGCGATTTCTTGAGGAGACAATAGTTTGATGCTTGTTATTGACATTTTAGACAACGATATCGCTTCTAGTATATTGTCTAGTATATTGTTGATCGTATCTATATTGATCAATCCCATCAACATGTCAAATTCATTCAGAACGATGTCGTTTTTCCGTACTATGAGTTGCTCCATCTCGCTTGTAAGTGCTTTAATTTTGTTTCCGAGTTGTTCGTTGACGAGAAATTGCATGTTGTTGCTTTCAATGAGTTCGTTCATTGTACTATTAATAATCTGCAGGTCATGAGCTTCTGGGCTTCTTCCGATCCATTTCCAAGCCGACCCTATAGCTTCTATGCTCCTAGTTAAACGTTTCCTTGGTTTTATGTGAATTAAACTTGAATGCAAATTACTGATTTTATGTTTCGCGATTATGGATAGGGAACTATTGGTTGGTCTGTAAACAACTTGAGTTAACTGATTTATAGTATTTTCGATGTCTGTTAAGTTGATTTCATGAACTACGTTAATGTTACCTATTTGCATTTTACATGGATGTTTTTCTAGTATGAGAATTGGTTGATCTATTAAATTTGTTATTTTTAGTTCTTGTGCATTTGTATTACATAGCATCAAAATGAAAATCAACCCTAATAATTTCATTTTCTCTACCCCTAATAATTTCATTTTCTCTACCTTTTTTTTTACGTTGTAATGGTTATGTTTCACGATATTAAACTGATTTGTTTTCATAAAAATAAGACTCCTTATCGTCCGGACTATTGCCTTCTTCGGAAGAATGCTGAAAGAGAAAAAAGATAGTTATGGTACTGGTATGCCTTCAGTGTTAGGTCCCAATCCTTATTTTGTTCCTGTAAAGATAAAGTAATATTAGTTTCATGTATAATTAATGTCTTATGCGTCGAATTTTATTTTTGCTACGTTTTACTTTTGTCGGTGCAATTTTGATAGTTTTGTCTTGATTTTGCAAACATTTTGCTTTTGAAAAAGCGTGGGTCTAGTTTTTTTCTTGTATTTTTCTTAATATACACATCCTCTCCTTCATTTACAACAGGAGGATTTTCTTTGTTTCGTTATTTTTTTCCATTCTTTTAGCAGCTTCTTGAAGCCTTTTTGTGACTTCTTGAAAAATTTTGTTCGCATTTTCAGTCCTTTCTGCAGGATTCGTCGTATAACCTGGGTTGAAAATGATTTCGTTTGGAGTGAAAGTAGTGACTGTATGCACTGTATCATTGTATAAAGAGTTCACTATTTGCACTATCTCTGACGATGGACTGTCGTTAAATTTATGTTTGTTTGTATTAAAAAGTTCTATTATAGTACTGTGAGTTTTTTCTATTTGACCATTCGACTCTGACGACGAGGCGAATTCGATAACGGTACCAAAGTTAGATAGAAATTCTTGAAATTGAATGCTAGTGAAAGCGGCTTCATGGTCGCAAATAATTTTTCTGGGTGGTCTGAAAGTTCTGCAATACTGTGAAAGGGCATTGCGAATATCCGTCATGTTTCTGGATTTGATTTCTATAAGCTGAAGGTGCTTTGAGAATGCACAAATTAAAGAAAGATAATAATGTTATCCATTCCAAAAATATCCATGTGGACTCTATGAAACGGACCGTTTACTACTGGGCGTGAGGAAATTTTTATATTATATGGTTTTCGCTCGTATTTATGTTGAGTACAAATTGTACATGAATTAATTAGCTGTTTGATTCTTTTAATCATGTTTGGGAAAAAGTAAGAGCGTTTAAGTTGTCTTTCAACTTCTGTCATACCTCTATGTGCTCTTTCGTGCTCTTTTCGTATAATAATGTCTTGCCTTGTCTCTGATGTCACGTCTTCAACCATATTTTGCGTAATAACGAAATGGCAGTTCGAATTGCAGAAGCTTTTTCTGTATGAATGTTGGATTACATTTAGTAAACATTCAGGGGCTAGCAAAGCATTCTGTTTTCCATTTGAATGCTCTTTCAAAGAATTTGTAATTTTGCTAGTATTAAACGATGTTGAACAAATAGTGGTCCTCGTGTAACCTGGGAAAATTTGCTCTTTGACAACGGATTCTGAATTTGTAATTTTGAAAATAATTTGATTTCTGTAAGTATTGATGGCTCTTTCTGTTAAATGTAAATAATAATCATCGGATGTTCTGGCTGAATGTATTGTGTCAGCAGAACTGGAATTATTTTCCAGCGATACTTCATCTATCGTAACGCTATTTTCTATTTCGTTAGCGTTTATTTCGACTTTTCTACTGAGCGCATCAGCCACTACGTTGGTCTTTCCTGTTTTATATACAACGTCGTAATCATAATTTTCCAAACATAAACGCCATCGAAGCAATTTAGCATTCTTGTTTGAATTTTTTATGAAAACTAGGGGTTTATGGTCAGTAACTAAAGTGAATTTGTTACCATAAAGGTAGGGTTTGAATTTGTTACTGCACACATGATGGCTAAAGCCTCTTTTTCTGTTGTGGAATAGTTCAACTCGGTCTTGTTCAGGGTACGGCTAGCAAAAGCAATGGGTTTCTCGATTTTATCAATTTCTTGTGATAAAACGGCACCAAGAGCGTAATTGCTTGCATCCGTTGTTAATATATAAGGATGTTGAAAGTCAGGGTAAGATAGAATTTGATCCGAGACTAAAATATTTTTCAATCCTTCAAATGCCTCTTCATATTCTTTGTCACTTACATTTATGTCTTTATTTTTTGTAAGTATTTGGTAAGAGGTTTTGTAATTCTTGAGTAGTCTTTGATAAATCGTCGGTAATAACCAACGAGTCCTAGAAATTGTTTATTTCTTTTTGACTTCGTGGAAGCTTCCAATCTTTAATCTTTCTAATCTTGTCTGGATCGGGTTTAATGCCGTCTGAAGTGATGACATGCCCTTAGAATTCTGTTTCTCGGCGAAGAAATTCACACTTATCTAATTGAATTTTTAGGTTAAAATCAATTAATCTTTTAAGTATTTTTGAAACATTGTCTAGATGATCTTCTAGGTTCTTCCCAATTATGATAATATCATCCAAATACACATAGCAAATCGATCCGATAAAATTTGTTAAAATATTATCATAACCCTTTGGAATGTTGCCGGAGCGTTTTTCAGGCCAAAAGGCATTCTTGTGAATTCGAAATATCCTAGAGCCGTTGAAAAAGCTGTCTTTTTTTGGTGATCAGGATCCATTTCGATTTGGTGAAATCCTGATTTCAAATCAAGGGTGGTAAAATAAACCGATTTTCCAAGGTTATCTAGATTTTCCTCTATTTGAGGTATGGGGAATTTATCGTCTATCGTTTTGTCATTGATCTTACGATAGTCAATAACAACGCGTACCTTACGTTTTCCGGACGCATCTAGTTTGTTTGGAACAACCCAAACTGGTGTTGAGTAAGGGCTTATTGAATGTTGAATGATTCCGTTATCGAGTAATTCCTTGATTTGCTCTTCTACATCATATTTATAAGCGTGTGGATATCGATATGACTTTGTGTAGACTGGATTATCATCAGTGGTTAAAATTTTATGTTTTACCACCGATGTTGCTGTAAGTTTCTCTTCAGCTCTTAATAAAACTTTTTGATAAGCCATAATTGTTTCAACCAATTTATCTTTTTCTAATAATGATAAATGGTCGGTACGTATTATTTCATTCAGATTTTTTTTTTGTAATTCCACATTCTCTTTGCAATGGAATGGGAGAAACCGTTTCGAAATTGTTTACTGTTAAGTTCAATTTTCCTTTAATAATAGGTAGAACTTTTTGTGTGCTTAATATTTTGGTGATTGTTTTGTTATTATCGGCTCTATATAAGCCAGGCTCAATCACAACTCCGTTACAAAGTTTTTGAAATGTTGGTACTAACCAGTCACCATTAACTGTCGTTTCCATTTCTATATGGTGCAAATATAATTTTTGTGTAGGAAAATATTTTTCGTATTTCAATTTTAAGTTAACGCACGGTGTCCGGGAGAAGTGTTTTTAAAAAAAAACTTAACTTTATTTCCATCGACCGGCGGAGTTAATAACCGTTCGGATTAGCGTCTGAGTATCAACTGAACTGTTTGGATGGATGCTGGTGCGCTGGTCCGTGTTGAATTATGCTGCGTGCTGAATAATGCTGCGTTGCAAATTATGTTGTGCGCGCTGCTTTGTGGTTTGTTTGTTTATCGGTCGTGTGTGGTTTGTTTGTTTATCGGTGGCGCGTTCTGCTGCGTGGCGTTTCTCGTGTTGCGCTGTCGTCTTAACTCCTTACTGTGCTGTCGTCTTAACTCCTCCCCTCTTAAATGACTTTGCCCTCAAAGTCTCGTTGCTGCGTGGAATGAAGTTGGTCTGCTAACGAACGTTTCTGGTCGTTTCGCTTGAGTCATGTTTACTTTTATCGTCGTTCTCTTGAAGTGGAAGAATAAACAGATTATAAATGCGCATAGGCATATGAATGCAAAAGTTCCTCCGAATACATTAATTTTCCATCTTAGAGAATCATTCTGCAAGTTAATACTTTTTAGTTTTTCTCTATGTTCTATGGTGAGTTTTTGTACGAGTTGGAGAGGCGGTTTATGTTCGATTTCACCCTTATCGATGTTGATTCCTGCTGTTGATTTGAATGGTTTACCAGGAATGGTGACTTCGTCGTTTGAATAAATTTCTCCATTAATGATAATGTTACAATTTTCGAATTGTATGACGTAGGAACCGTTCAGTACTTGGTTCATTTTGCTGCAGTTTGATGCGATTTCTGCTATTGCGTCGTTGATTAGTATTGTGTCGTCTTTGATTCTTTTTATGAAGCCTCGACTATAAATCTTTTCGTAGTCACATTGTGAATCTTCTCTTCTCACAATTTGTTGAATGCATGTTGTGGGTTGTTGTATGCCGATTTGCGGACATATATAAACATCTTCTTGTTGTTGGTACTTCTCTGTCATGGAATATACGTGGGTTTGATTTTGTAATATAAAGTTTTGTGTGACGATTATACGTGCATCGTGTTGTATTATCGAGTCAATGTATTCGTACTCGTAGATTTTTGAAGATAGTTTGGGGAACTTTAGCATGTATAGTATATGAGATTCATTTACTGCTACTTGGGCAGTTGATTGCCTTAGCAATTCTTCCGGTGTGTTGTATTTAATGTTATTCTTCTCAAGAAACTGTTCTATTGATGTCAGATCCTCAAGGGATAGTAGCTTACTGCTCGGAATACCGTTTTTAGCTAACAGTATAGCGTCTTCTATGACATCCAATTTTTCTTGTAGCATATTTATGTTGGAAAGTAGAATAAGTTTCCGAATTTCCACTTGGTGTGACTCATAGCGTTCGTTTTCGATATTTACGACTTGGTTAGCGACATCAGTTATTTGTTTCAACCTGTCGTTGAAGCCTTGGTTGATTATTATTTGTTTGTTGCTTTCTGCTATCAGGGAGTTCATTGTGGAGTTTATGACATGTAGGTCGTCTGCATCTGGAGTTCCAGCGATCCATTTCCAAATTTTTCCTATCGTGTCCCATCGTTTTTGTCTTTTCACAAATGGTTTGATTTTCGCAAAAGTGTCCTTTAGCATGCTAGCTTTTATGCTGATCAAATTTTCGATAGATTCAGTAGAATTTCCATTTGGACTATCTTGTAATGTTTTCTCTATTGTTTCGTTTATATCAGTTAAATCTATTGGATGTATTGTTCTTACGTATCCAATTTGAATCTTAGCTTTACCTATCGGTATTATGGCTAATGGATTGTTATTTAAATCATATATGTTTATGTCTGCGAAAATTAGTTTGATCAACAGGATCGTAAGTATTCTGTAACGATAGTTAAAACAATTTTGAAAAAGTATTAATATTTTTTCATTACTTTCTTAAGTTTACTTTATGTATTTTTCGATTGTTTGAATCGATAATATATGTTGGATGATTCTCCTTTACTTTTAATGCATTAAAACGACTTTCGCGTTTGTTATTCGTCTTTTTCTTTTCGAATGCATATTCGTTTTCTACGTAATCCTTATATTTTTCATCTTTGATTTTTCTTCATTCTTTTTGAATATCTGTAGTATTCTTTCATTTGTTTTTTCTCTTATTCTTGATCTCTCTAGCGGATCGTTTGATATTTCTCCTACATACACATTTCGTGGTGTATCCTTTATGAATGAATGTATGCTGTGATTATACTTATAAACAGCTTGTTGTACTAATGTTATAATGCTCATCTCTGGATTGAGTTTTTTTGTGCATCTAGTGATTTCTCTAATTGTTGAATGGCAACGTTCTATTTGTCCATTCGTTTCTGAACGATTAACTGGAGTTTTAAATATTTTTGTTCCTAGGTTTAGTATTGATTGTTCGATAACGTTTGAGACAAACGTACATTCGTTGTCTATTACAATTTGAGCTGGTAAGTCCCAGTCATATAGGAGTTGTAGTAAAACTTCCTTTATATCAGCGATTGATTTCGATTTTATCGGTCGTATTTTAACGTATTTTGAAAATTTATCTATAGATGAGATAAATAAAAAGTTTGCGTTATAAGCAAATATGTCAATATGGATAATTTCTCCAGGATATGTCGGTATTGGTGTTTTTACTGGTATAAATTCTTGGGGTTTTCTCTCGTATTTTTCTGTTTTACATATCTCACAATTTTTTACAATGTTTTGAATACTTTTTCTCATTCCGGGAAAGTAGAATTTTTTTATAAATTGCAATGAGTTTTCCTTAGCATTTCTGTGAGCAAAATTATGAATATTCTTGATTTCTTCAATTTGTGTTTCTTCATCGCATAGGTCTTGTACTTGTCTTTGGGAAAATCTAGCTTTGATTGTTTTTGGATTGTAGAGAGTTTTATAAACTTCTTGGATAATTCCCATTGTTTGTTCATCTGTGTGAATTCCATTAATTACATTTGGATTGATAAATTTTTTGAATTTATCCTTGATAAAATCAGAAGTAAATGTTGGTTCAATAAAAATATGTCTTCTGAATTTTGGGAAAGGGGTAATTAATTGGTATGAAGAATTAGTTCCAATTTTAAATACTATTTGCTTGTGGAATACATTAATTGGTGCTTCTGTTGAAGGTATATAAGAATGATCGTCTTCGTCAGCTGAGTGCTGAGTTGGCGTTAATGAGTTTAGTTGTATACGGGAAAGTGCATCTGCTACAACGTTTGATCTTCCGGGTTTGTAGAATAATTGGTAATCGTGTTCCTCCATGAAAGATTTCCATCTTTTCAGTTTTGCGTTGTTGTTCTGCGGAGATAAAGCAAATGTTAATGGTTGATGATCTGTATGAATATTAATTTTAGCTCCGTATATGAAATTTCTCAATGTTTGTAGTGCCCAAACGATGGCAAGCATTTCCTTTTCGTTGGTTGCATAATTTTCCTCTGTTTTGGAAAGAGTACGAGAAATGAAGGTTATCGGTCTATCACCGTCGTGACATTTTTGTGAAAGCACAGCTCCTAGTGCTTTTTCCGATGCTTCTGTTGTTAGTTCGAATGGCTTCTGGAAATCTGGAAAAGCTAAAACATCATTAGAAGATATTATGTCTTTAAGGGTTTGAAATGCGTTTTTTGCGGTTTGATCAAATTTAATAGGGAAATTTTTTGATTCGTGTTTGGAAATTTGGCGATGGCCATCCTCCCCTCTTAGGAGTTTTGTGATGGGTTTTGCCAGTTGTGCATAGTTTTTAATAAACCTGCGGTAGTAACCTGACATTCCTAAGAATCTTCTTAGTTCTTTAAGGTTTTGTGGTTCTGGGAATTTTTTTATGGCTTCAATCTTTTTTATATTTGGTTTAAGTCCTTCACTTGAGACTATGAATCCGAGGAATTCAACTTCTGTCTTTAGAAATTCAGATTTATCCGGTTGTATTTTGAAATTAGCGGCTCTCAGAGTTTCTAGAACAATTCTTAAATTTTGCAGATGTTCTTCAACTGTTTTGCTAAAAATGATTATGTCATCGATATATATGTGACAAATTTTTCCGATGTGTTCCCTTAAAGTGTCGTCCATGACGCGTTGGAATATTGAAGGGGCATTTTTTAAACCAAATGGCATGCGTACGAATTCATATTTTCCGTTGTTTATTGAAAATGCAGTTTTTTCGATATCATTTTCCGACATAGGTACTTGATGAAATCCTGACGCTAAGTCAAGAGTTGTGAAATATTTATTTGAACCTAGATTGGCTAAAACAGTAGATGGATCCGGAATAGGATATTTATCGCTTATTGTTTGAGTGTTCAATTTTCTGTAGTCTACGACAAGTCTATATTTTTTTCATTGGCAGCATCCAGTTTTTTTGGAACAATCCACACTGGTGCATTGTATGGGGATTTCGAAGGTCTGATGATTCCATCATTTAGGAGTTTTTCAATTTGCTTGTTAACTTCACCTTTAAGTGCTTGGGGATAGGGATACGTTTTACTATAAACTGGTGATTCATCTTTTGTTCTTATTGTCGCTTTTACTCGCGATGTACAAGGTAGTTTCAAATCTGGTGGTTGGAAAAGATCTTGATATTCCTGTAATAGGTCATGTAGCTTTCTTTTTTCGTTTTGGTTCAGATGATTATCACGAATGTTTATTTTATTTACTTCCTGTAGTTGGTATTGTTGTAATGGAATGACATGTGTGCCATCAATGATTAATATTTCATTGGCTGTGTCAATTACTGCTTTAATTTCCTTTAGTGAATCGTGTCCAATTATGGCATCAAACGATTTTAAATTTTCTAAATGATAAAATTTTAGCATTTTATCTGAATATGGTTTGAATAATCGTGCTTGAGAATAAGCGTCGATTTTAATATCTCCTGCTACGGATGATACGAAAAATGGTTTATCAACCTTGTGTGAAATTTTTGCATATTTTGGATGTATGTAATTTTTATTAGATCCAGTATCAATTAACATTTTGAGTGGTTCTGAAGCGTTACCATAGAATAAGAAGTAAGGCAACGCTGAGTTTATTCTAAAAAAATCAGCTCTGCTTCTTCAAAAGTTTCTCTGAAGTTATTACCTTCTTGTTTTTCAATTGTTCTGAAATATCGTTCGAATGCCTGTTGCACATTGTCAACCGTTGTGTTATTCACGTTGTTGTTTACGTTTTCGAATGTTTGTGCAAGATTGGCATCTGCTATATGATTAATGTTGTTTATGTTTCTGGCGTTTGTTTTGATATTATTGACTCTAGGTCGTTTTGGTGGTCTCACATTGTTTGAATTTGGACGATTTCCGTAATTTACTTGGCGAGTTCTGATAGATTGATCAACGTCCATCGGTTCTGGTGGAGGTTGACGTTGAAATTGATTAGATTGCATTTTTTGAAAGGGCTGTTGGTGCCTTGGAATGAAATTGTTAAAATTTCGATTTTCATGCATTGGAGGTTTTGGGTAATGAGGCCTAGATGGTGGCTGGGCATGTGTGTACCTTATTGGTGTTGGTGGCGGTAAGGGAATCATATTCCTTGGTGCCGTTGGTGGAGTGTATGTTCTCGGTTTTGTTAACATTTTTCTGCATTCAATATTTTGGAAAGAGATACAATAGCTGTATGCTCCTGCAAGCGATGTTGGCTCATAATTCCTTATGAACTTGTAAACGTCTCCATCGAGTCCTCTCATGAAAGCATCAATTGCTTTTTTGTTGTACATTTCAATTAAAGCTCTGGAAGCTTCGGGGTGTGTAAACCTTTCATCGGTATTTATTTGATTTGCGATGAGGGACAGTAATCTGTTCACCTCGTCGTAATATACTTCAAGTGAGCGGTTCTTCTGTTGCACGCTCATGAGTTGGAAGTCCAATGTTTCCAAGTCACGTTTTTCGCCGTAATAGGTGATCAATGTTTTTTTGATCAGGTTCCAATTTATGCCTACGTTTGAAGCGACGAGTGAGTCATTCGCTTCACCGCGTATTTTTCTACGAATGAATTTGCAGATCATGTGGTATTTATTTTGACGTTCGATGGTATCTGTACCTTTAGTTTGATAGAGTTTCACTAAACTGTCTACATCATTTAACCAGCTATTCAGTTCGCTGGGATCCCCAGTGAATGTTGGTAGATCTTTTACCAAATCGGGAATTTTTTCAAAAGTTTCAGGATTTACACTTGTTCCATCTGGCTTTGTGAAATAAAGCGGTGGATCAGAATAATCGATAAAAGTGGGGGCAATATTGCACGCTTCGAGTGCGGCAATGCGGTTGATAATTTGATCAAGTTCGGGTCTCGACATTTTCAATGTTAGAGATTGTAATGAATTAATTAGATCCTCCAGGATTTTTTCGTTAGTTTAAACACGTTTTTAACTTCACTTGATTGAGTTAGTAATATGTAATATTAATTTGCAATCGTTTTTAATACTCGTTTTTGAATATTTTCACTGTTTGAAATTTTCACTTACGATTTTTTATAATTCACTGTACTTACGGTACCATACGCATCCTGTTTCGGGCGTTGGATGTACGTCTTATGTTGTCTTTATCAGCTCCTCTAGCGGGCCTTATGTTGTTTTTCGCTCCTCTAACGGGCCTTATGTTGTTTTTCGCTCCTCTAACGGGCGATGTGTTGTTTTTTGCTGGGAAACCGGCTATGATATTCTTCCTTCTCAGTGTGATGGATGGTTCCTTTTTGTCCTGCGTGAGCTGCTAACTGCACAGGTGACTCGGGATCCTTTTCACACGGCTGCACTCGGCGATCAGGAAGTCTTTTTTAGTTTAGGATTTGGTGGTAACTTTCACTCTAACGTGGTTACTTTTCACTTGCACCTTAACTTTATTTTTCACATAGCGCGGTCCCTATTCGGGCGCCAGTTAACGCACGGTGTCCGGGAGAAGTGTTTTAAAAAAAAACTTAACTTTATTTCCATCGACCGGCGGAGTTAATAACCGTTCGGATTAGCGTCTGAGTATCAACTGAACTGTTTGGATGGATGCTGGTGCGCTGGTCCGTGTTGAATTATGCTGCGTGCTGAATAATGCTGCGTTGCAAATTATGTTGTGCGCGCTGCTTTGTGGTTTGTTTGTTTATCGGTCATGCGTGGTTTGTTTGTTTATCGGTGGCGCGTTCTGCTGCGTGGCGTTTCTCGTGTTGCGCTGTCGTCTAAACTCCTTACTGCGCTGTCGTCTTAACTGTCTGTTGGGGGTATCACAGCGATACCCTCGATGAATAGGGGTACCAACTGAGTACGACATGAAGGTCCGCATTGTCTTCATATAAGTTATAGCAGGTGTCCAAAGAACGAAAAGGGTTCCATATTCGGCTGTTACTACTACATGGTTCTCTGATGGCTACTCTAAGGAGTAGTAAGGCTTTGTCCAAAGGTCTGTTGGGGGTATCAAAACGATACCCTCGATGAATAGGGGTACCAACTGAGTACGACATGAAGGTCCCCATAGTCGCCATACAAGTTATAGGAGGTGTCCAAAGAACGAAAAGGGTTCCATATTCGGCTGTTCCTACTATATGGTACTCTAATGACTGCTCTAAGGAGTAGTAAGACGGTGTCCAAAGGTCTGTTGGGGGTATCAAAGTGACCCCTCGATGAAGAGGGGTACCAACTGAGTACGATATGAAGGTCCCCATAGTCGCCATACAAGTTATAGGAGGTGTCCAAAGAACGAAAAGGGTTCCATATTCGGCTGTTCCTACTATATGGTTCTCTGATGACTGCTCTAAGGAGTAGTAATACTGTGTCCAAAGGTCTGTTGGGGGTATCAAAAAAACCCCTCAATGAAAAGGTGAAGCAACTAAGTACGATATGAAGGTCCCTATAGTTGCCTTGCAAGTTATAGGAGGTGTCCAAAGAACGAAAAGGGTTCCATATTCGGCTGTTCCTACTATATGGTTCCCTGAAAACTGCTCAAAGGAGAAGTAAAGCTTTGTCCAAAGGTTTGTTGAGGTATCAAAGTGACCCGTCGATGAAGAGGGGTACCAACAGAGTACGATATGAAGGTCCCCATAGTCACCATACAAGTTATAGGAGGTGTCCAAAGAACGAAAAGGGTTCCATATTCGTCTGTTCCTACCATATGGTTCTATGATGACTGCTCTAAGGAGTATTAAGACGGTGTCCAAAGGTCTGTTGGGGGTATCAAAACGATACCCTCGATGAATAGGGGTACCAACTGAGTACGACATGAAGGTCCTCATAGTCGCCATTCAAGTTATAGGAGGTGTCCAAAGAACGAAAAGGGTTCCATATTCAGCTGTTCCTACTATATGGTTCCCTGAAAACTGCTCCAAGGAGTAGCAAGGCTTGGTCCAAAGGTTTGTTGAGGTATCAAAGTGACCCGTCGATGAAGAGGGGTACCAACAGAGTACGATATGAAGGTCCCCATAGTCGCCATACAAGTTATAGGAGGTGTCCAAAGAACGAAAAGGGTTCCATATTCGGCTGTTCCTACTATATGGTTCTCTGATGGCTGCTCAAAGGAGAAGTAAAGCTTGGTCCAAAGGTTTGTTGAGGTATCAAAACGATACCCTCGATGAATAGGGGTACCAACTGAGTACGATATGAAGGTCCCCGAAATCGCCATACAAGTTATAGGAGGTGTCCAAAGAACGAAAAGGATTCCATATTCGGCTGTTCCTATTATATGGTTCCCTGAAAACTGCTCAAAGGAGTAGTACGGTTTGGTCCAAAGGTCTGTTGGGGGTATCAAAGCGATACCCTCGATGAATAGGGGTACCAACTGAGAACGACATGAAGGTCCCCATAGTCGCCATACAAGTTATAGGAGGTGTCCAAAGAACGAAAAGGGTTCCATATTCGGCTGTTCCTTCTATATGGTTCTCTGATGACTGATCTAAGGAGTAGTAACACGGTGTCCAAAGGTCTGTTGGGGGTATCAAAACGATACCCTCGATGAATAGGAGTACCAACTGAGTACGACATGAAGGTCCCCATAGTCGCCATACAAGTTATAGGAGGTGTCCAAAGAACGAAAAGGGTTCCATAATCGGCTGTTCCTACTATATGGTTCCCTGAAAACTGCTCCAAGGAGTAGTACGGTTTGGTTCAAAGGTCTGTTGGGGATATCAAAGTGACCCTTCGATGAATAGGGGTACCAACTGAGAACGACATGAAGGTCCCCGAAGACGCGATACAAGTTATAGGAGGTGTCCAAAGAACGAAAAGGGTTCCATATTCGGCTGTTCCTACTATATGGTTCTCTGATGACTGCTCTAAGGAGTAGTAACACGGTGTCCAAAGGTCTGTTGGGGGTATCAAAACGATACCCTCGATGAATAGGAGTACTAACTGAGTACGACATGAAGGTCCCCATAGTCGCCATACAAGTTATAGGAGGTGTCCAAAGAACGAAAAGGGTTCCATATTCGGCTGTTCCTACTATATGGTTCTCTGATGGCTACTCTAAGGAGTAGTAAGACTGTGTCCAAAGGTCTGTTGGGGGTATCAAAGTGACATCTCGATGAAAAGGGTTACCAACAGAGTACGAAATGAAGGTCCCGATGGTTGCCATTCAAGTTATAGGAGGTGTCCAAAGAACGAAAAGGGTTCCATATTCGGCTGTTCCTACTATATGGTTCTCTGATGACTGATCTAAGGAGTAATAAGACGGTGTCCAAAGGTCTGTTGGGGGTATCAAAGTGACCCCTCGATGAAAAGGGTTACCAACTGAGCACGATATGAAGGTCCCCATAGTCGCCATACAAATTATAGGAGGTGTCCAAAGAACGAAAAGGGTTCCATATTCGGCTGTTCCTACTATATGTTTCTCTGATGGCTGCTCCAAGGAGAAGTGAGACGGTGACCAAAGGTCTGTTGGGGGTATCAAAGCGATACCCTCGATGAATAGGGGTACCAACTGAGTACGAAATGAAGGTCCCCGAAGTCGCCATACAAGTTGTAGGAGGTGTCCAAAGAACGAAAAGGGTTCCATAATCGGCTGTTCCTACTATATGGTTCCCTGAAAACTGCTCCAAGGAGTAGCAAGACGCTGTCCAAAGGTCTGTTGGGGGTATCACAGCGATACCTTCGATGAATAGGGGTACCAACTGAGTACGAAATGAAGGTCCCCATAGTCGCCATACAAGTTATAGGTGTCCAAAGTACGAAAAGGGTTCCATTTTCGGCTGTTCCTACTATGTGGTTCTCTGATGACTGCTCTAAGGAGTAAAAAGACGGTGTCCAAAGGTCTGTTGGGGGTATCAAAGCGATACCCTCGATGAATAGGGGTACCAACTGAGTACGATATGAAGGTCCCCATAGTCGCCATACAAGTTATATGAGGTGTTGAAAGAACGAAAAGGGTTCCATATTCGGCTGTTCCTACTATATGGTTCTCTGATGACTGCTCCAAGGAGTAGTTAGACGCTGTCCAAAGGTCTGTAAGGGGTATCAAAACGATACCCTCGATGAATAAGGGTACCAACTGAGTACGAAATGAAGGTCCCCATATTCGCCATACAAGTTATAGTAGGTGTCCAAAGTACGAAAAGGGTTCCATTTTCGGCTGTTCCTACTATGTGGTTCTCTGATGACTGCTCTAAGGAGTAAAAAGACGGTGTCCAAAGGTCTGTTGGGGGTATCAAAGCGATACCCTCGATGAATAGGGGTACCAACTGAGTACGATATGAAGGTCCCCATAGTCGCCATACAAGTTATATGAGGTGTTGAAAGAACGAAAAGGGTTCCATATTCGGCTGTTCCTACTATATGGTTCTCTGATGACTGCTCCAAGGAGTAGTAAGACGCTGTCCAAAGGTCTGTTGGGGGTATCACAGCGATACCCTCGATGAATAGGGGTACCAACTGAGTACGAAATGAAGGTCCCCATAGTCGCCATACAAGTTATAGGTGTCCAAAGTACGAAAAGGGTTCCATAATTGGCTGTTTCTACTATATGGTTCCTGATGGCTGCTCCAAGGAGTAGTAAGACTGTGTCCAGAGGTCTGTAAAGGGTATCAAAACGATACCCTCGATGAAAAGGGTTACCATCTGAGTACGAAATGAAGGTCCCCATAGTCGCCATACAAGTTATATGAGGTGTTGAAAGAACGAAAAGGGTTCCATATTCGGCTGTTCCTACTATATGGTTCTCTGATGACTGCTCTAAGGAGTAGTAACACGGTGTCCAAAGGTCTGTTGGGGGTATCAAAATGATACCCTCGATGAATACGGGTACCAACTGAGTACGACATGAAGGTCCCCATAGTTGCCATACAAGTTATAGGAGGTGTCCAAAGAACGAAAAGGGTTCCATAATCGGCTGTTCCTACTATATGGTTCCCTGAAAACTGCTCCAAGGAGTAGTACGGCTTGGTCCAAAGGTCTGTTGGGGATATCAAAGTGACCCTTCGATGAATAGGGGTACCAACTGAGAACGACATGAAGGTCCCCGAAGACGCGATACAAGTTATAGGAGGTGTCCAAAGAACGAAAAGGGTTCCATATTCGGCTGTTCCTACTATATGGTTCTCTGATGGCTGCTCCAAGGAGTAGTAAGACTGTGTCCAAAGGTATGTTGGGGGTATCAAAACGATACCCTCGATGAAAAGGGTTACCAACTGAGTACGATATGAAGGTCCCCATAGTCGCCATACAAGTTATAGGTGTCCAAAGTACGAAAAGGGTTCCATAATTGGCTGTTCCTACTATATGGTTCCCTGAAAACTGCTCCAAGGAGTAGTACGGCTTTGTCCAAAGGTCTGTTGGGGATATCAAAGTGACCAGTTAACGCACGGTGTCCGGGAGAAGTGTTTTTAAAAAAACTTAACTTTACTTCCATCGACCGGCGGAGTTAATAACCGTTCGGATTAGCGTCTGAGTATCAACTGAACTGTTTGGATGGATGCTGGTGCGCTGGTCCGTGTTGAATTATGCTGCGTGCTGAATAATGCTGCGTTGCAAATTATGTTGTGCGCGCTGCTTTGTGGTTTGTTTGTTTATCGGTCGTGCGTGGTTTGTTTGTTTATCGGTGGCGCGTTCTGCTGCGTGGCGTTTCTCGTGTTGCGCTGTCGTCTTAACTCCTTACTGCGCTGTCGTCTTAACTGACCCCTCGATGAAGAGGGGTACTAACTGAGTACGAAATGAAGATCCCCATATTCGCCATACAAGTTATAGCAGGTGTCCAAAGAACGAAAAGGGTTCCATATTCGGCTGTTACTACTATATGGTTCTCTGATGACTGCTCCAAGGAGTAGTAAGACTGTGTCCAAAGGTCTGTTGGGGTATCAAAGCGATACCCTCGATGAATAGGGATACCAACTGAGTACGATATGAAGGTCCCCATAGTCACCATACAAGTTATAGGAGGTGTCCGAAGAACGAAAAGGGTTCCATATTCGTCTGTTCCTACCATATGGTTCTATGATGACTGCTCTAAGGAGTATTAAGACGGTGTCCAAAGGTCTGTTGGGGGTATCAAAATGATACCCTCGATGAATAGGAGTACCAACTGAGTACGACACGAAGGTTCCCATAGTCGCCATACAAGTTATAGGAGGTGTCCAAAGTACGAAAAGGGTTCCATAATCGGCTGTTCCTACTGTATGGTTCCTTGATGACTGCTCCAAGGAGTAGTAAGACTGTGTCCAAAGGTCCGTAACGGGTATCAAAACGATACCCACGATGAATAGGGGTACCAACTGAGTACGAAATGAAGGTCCCCATAGTCGCCATACAAGTTGTAGGAGGTGTTCAAAGAACGAAAAGGGTTCCATATTCGGCTGTTCCTACTATATGGTTCTCTGATGACTGCTCTAAGGAGTAGTAAGACGGTGTCCAAAGGTCTTTTGGGGGTATCAAAGCGATACCCTCGATGAATAGGGGTACCAACTGAGTACGACACGAAGGTTCCCATAGTCGCCATACAAGTTATAGGAGGTGTCCAAAGATCGAAAAGGGTTCCATAATCGGCTGTTCCTACCATATGGTTCTCTGATGACTGCTCTAAGGAGTAGGAAGACGGTGTCCAAAGGCCTGTTGGGGGTATCAAAGCGATACCCTCGATGAATAGGGGTACCAACTGAATACGATATGAAGGTTCCCATATTCGCCATACAAGTTATAAGAGGTGTCCAAAGAACGAAAAGGGTTCCATATTCGGCTGTTCCTACCATATGGTTCTCTGATGACTGCTCTAAGGAGTAGTAAGACGGTGTCCAAAGGTCTAGTTAACGCACGGTGTCCGGGAGAAATGTTTTTAAAAAAAACTTAACTTTATTTCCATCGACCGGCGGAGTTAATAACCGTTCGGATTAGCGTCTGAGTATCAACTGAACTGTTTGGATGGATGCTGGTGCGCTGGTCCGTGTTGAATTATGCTGCGTGCTGAATAATGCTGCGTTGCAAATTATGTAGTGCGCGCTGCTTTGTGGTTTGTTTGTTTATCGGTCGTGCGTGGTTTGTTTGTTTATCGGTGGCGCGTTCTGCTGCGTGGCGTTTCTCGTGTTGCGCTGTCGTCTTAACTCCTTACTGCGCTGTCGTCTTAACTCCTCCCCTCTTAAATGACTTTGCCCTCAAAGTCTCGTTGCTGCGTGGAATGAAGTTGGTCTGCTAACGAACGTTTCTGGTCGTTTCGCTTGAGTCATGTTTACTTTTATCGTCGTTCTCTTGAAGTGGAAGAATAAACAGATTATAAATGCGCATAGGCATATGAATGCAAAAGTTCCTCCGAATACATTAATTTTCCATCTTAGAGAATCATTCTGCAAGTTAATACTTTTTAGTTTTTCTCTATGTTCTATGGTGAGTTTTTGTACGAGTTGGAGAGGCGGTTTATGTTCGATTTCACCCTTATCGATGTTGATTCCTGCTGTTGATTTGAATGGTTTACCAGGAATGATGACTTCGTCGTTTGAATAAATTTCTCCATTAATGATAATGTTACAATTTTCGAATTGTATGACGTAGGAACCGTTCAGTACTTGGTTCATTTTGCTGCAGTTTGATGCGATTTCTGCTATTGCGTCGTTGATTAGTATTGTGCCGTCTTTGATTCTTTTTATGAAGCCTCGACTATAAATCTTTTCGTAGTCACATTGTGAATCTTCTCTTCTCACAATTTGTTGAATGCATGTTGTGGGTTGTTGTATGCCGATTTGCGGACATATATAAACATCTTCTTGTTGTTGGCACTTCTCTGTCATGGAATATACGTGGGTTTGATTTTGTAATATAAAGTTTTGTGTGACGATTATACGTGCATCGTGTTGTATTATCGAGTCAATGTATTCGTACTCGTAGATTTTTGAAGATAGTTTGGGGAACTTAAGCATGTATAGTATATGAGATTCATTTACTGCTACTTGGGCAGTTGATTGCCTTAGCAATTCTTCCGGTGTGTTGTATTTAATGTTATTCTTCTCAAGAAACTGTTCTATTGATGTCAGATCCTCAAGGGATAGTAGCTTACTGCTCGGAATACCGTTTTTAGCTAACAGTATAGCGTCTTCTATGACATCCAATTTTTCTTGTAGCATATTTATGTTGGAAAGTAGAATAAGTTTCCGAATTTCCACTTGGTGTGACTCATAGCGTTCGTTTTCGATATTTACGACTTGGTTAGCGACATCAGTTATTTGTTTCAACCTGTCGTTGAAGCCTTGGTTGATTATTATTTGTTTGTTGCTTTCTGCTATCAGGGAGTTCATTGTGGAGTTTATGACATGTAGGTCGTCTGCATCTGGAGTTCCAGCGATCCATTTCCAAATTTTTCCTATCGTGTCCCATCGTTTTTGTCTTTTCACAAATGGTTTGATTTTCGCAAAAGTGTCCTTTAGCATGCTAGCTTTTATGCTGATCAAATTTTCGATAGATTCAGTAGAATTTCCATTTGGACTATCTTGTAATGTTTTCTCTATTGTTTCGTTTATATCAGTTAAATCTATTGGATGTATTGTTCTTACGTATCCAATTTGAATCTTAGCTTTACCTATCGGTATTATGGCTAATGGATTGTTATTTAAATCATATATGTTTATGTCTGCGAAAATTAGTTTGATCAACAGGATCGTAAGTATTCTGTAACGATAGTTAAAATAATTTTGAAAAAGTATTAATATTTTTTCATTACTTTCTTAAGTTTACTTTATGTATTTTTCGATTGTTTGAATCGATAATATATGTTGGATGATTCTCCTTTACTTTTACTGCATTAAAACGACTTTCGCGTTTGTTATTCGTCTTTTTCTTTTCGAATGCATATTCGTTTTCTACGTAATCCTTATATTTTTCATCTTTGATTTTTTCTTCATTCTTTTTGAATATCTGTAGTATTCTTTCATTTGTTTTTTCTCTTATTCTTGATCTCTATAGCGGATCGTTTGATATTTCTCCTACATACACATTTTGTGGTGTATCCTTTATGAATGAATGTATGCTGTGATTATACTTATAAACAGCTTGTTGTACTAATGTTATAATGCTCATCTCTGGATTGAGTTTTTTTGTGCATCTAGTGATTTCTCTAATTGTTGAATGGCAACGTTCTATTTGTCCATTCGTTTCTGAACGATTAACTGGAGTTTTAAATATTTTTGTTCCTAGGTTTAGTATTGATTGTTCGATAACGTTTGAGACAAACGTACATTCGTTGTCTATTACAATTTGAGCTGGTAAGTCCCAGTCATATAGGAGTTGTAGTAAAACTTCCTTTATATCAGCGATTGATTTCGATTTTATCGGTCGTATTTTAACGTATTTTGAAAATTTATCTATAGATGAGATAAATAAAAAGTTTGCGTTATAAGCAAATATGTCAATATGGATAATTTCGCCAGGATATGTCGGTATTGGTGTTTTTACTGGTATAAATTCTTGGGGTTTTCTCTCGTATTTTTCTGTTTTACATATCTCACAATTTTTTACAATGTTTTGAATACTTTTTCTCATTCCGGGAAAGTAGAATTTTTTTATAAATTGCAATGAGTTTTCCTTAGCATTTCTGTGAGCAAAATTATGAATATTCTTGATTTCTTCAATTTGTGTTTCTTCATCGCATAGGTCTTGTACTTGTCTTTGGGAAAATCTAGCTTTGATTGTTTTTGGATTGTAGAGAGTTTTATAAACTTCTTGGATAATTCCCATTGTTTGTTCATCTGTGTGAATTCCATTAATTACATTTGGATTGATAAATTTTTTGAATTTATCCTTGATAAAATCAGAAGTAAATGTTGGTTCAATAAAAATATGTCTTCTGAATTTTGGGAAAGGGGTAATTAATTGGTATGAAGAATTAGTTCCAATTTTAAATACTAGTTGGTTGTGGAATACATTAATTGGTGCTTCTGTTGAAGGTATATAAGAATGATCGTCTTCGTCAGCTGAGTGCTGAGTTGGCGTTAATGAGTTTAGTTGTATACGGGAAAGTGCATCTGCTACAACGTTTGATCTTCCGGGTTTGTAGAATAATTGGTAATCGTGTTCCCCATGAAAGATTTCCATCTTTTCAGTTTTGCGTTGTTGTTCTGCGGAGATAAAGCAAATGTTAATGGTTGATGATCTGTATGAATATTAATTTTAGCTCCGTATATGAAATTTCTCAATGTTTGTAGTGCCCAAACGATGGCAAGCATTTCCTTTTCGTTGGTTGCATAATTTTCCTCTGTTTTGGAAAGAGTACGAGAAATGAAGGTTATCGGTCTATCACCGTCGTGACATTTTTGTGAAAGCACAGCTCCTAGTGCTTTTTCCGATGCGTCTGTTGTTAGTTCGAATGGCTTTTGGAAATCTGGAAAAGCTAAAACATCATTAGAAGATATTATGTCTTTAAGGGTTTGAAATGCGTTTTTTGCGGTTTGATCAAATTTAATAGGGAAATTTTTTGATTCGTGTTTGGAAATTTGGCGATGGCCATCCTCCCCTCTTAGGAGTTTTGTGATGGGTTTTGCCAGTTGTGCATAGTTTTTAATAAACCTGCGGTAGTAACCTGACATTCCTAATAATCTTCTTAGTTCTTTAAGGTTTTGTGGTTCTGGGAATTTTTTTATGGCTTCAATCTTTTTTATATTTGGTTTAAGTCCTTCACTTGAGACTATGAATCCGAGGAATTCAACTTCTGTCTTTAGAAATTCAGATTTATCCGGTTGTATTTTGAAATTAGCGGCTCTCAGAGTTTCTAGAACAATTCTTAAATTTTGCAGATGTTCTTCAACTGTTTTGCTAAAAATGATTATGTCATCGATATATATGTGACAAATTTTTCCGATGTGTTCCCTTAAATTGTCGTCCATGACGCGTTGGAATATTGAAGGGGCATTTTTTAAACCAAATGGCATGCGTACGAATTCATATTTTCCGTTGTTTATTGAAAATGCAGTTTTTTCGATATCATTTTCCGACATAGGTACTTGATGAAATCCTGACGCTAAGTCAAGAGTTGTGAAATATTTATTTGAACCTAGATTGGCTAAAACAGTAGATGGATCCGGAATAGGATATTTATCGCTTATTGTTTGAGTGTTCAATTTTCTGTAGTCTACGACAAGTCTATATTTTTTTTCATTGGCAGCATCCAGTTTTTTTGGAACAATCCACACTGGTGCATTGTATGGGGATTTCGAAGGTCTGATGATTCCATCATTTAGGAGTTTTTCAATTTGCTTGTTAACTTCACCTTTAAGTGCTTGGGGATAGGGATACGTTTTACTATAAACTGGTGATTCATCTTTTGTTCTTATTGTCGCTTTTACTCGCGATGTACAAGGTAGTTTCAAATCTGGTGGTTGGAAAAGATCTTGATATTCCTGTAATAGGTCATGTAGCTTTCTTTTTTCGTTTTGGTTCAGATGATTATCACGAATGTTTATTTTATTTACTTCCTGTAGTTGGTATTGTTGTAATGGAATGACATGTGTGCCATCAATGATTAATATTTCATTGGCTGTGTCAATTACTGCTTTAATTTCCTTTAGTGAATCGTGTCCAATTATGGCATCAAACGATTTTAAATTTTCTAAATGATAAAATTTTAGCATTTTATCTGAATATGGTTTGAATAATCGTGCTTGAGAATAAGCGTCGATTTTAATATCTCCTGCTACGGATGATACGAAAAATGGTTTATCAACCTTGTGTGAAATTTTTGCATATTTTGGATGTATGTAATTTTTATTAGATCCAGTATCAATTAACATTTTGAGTGGTTCTGAAGCGTTACCATAGAATAAGAAGTAAGGCAACGCTGAGTTTATTCTAAAAAATCAGCTCTGCTTCTTCAAAAGTTTCTCTGAAGTTATTACCTTCTTGTTTTTCAATTGTTCTGAAATATCGTTCGAATGCCTGTTGCACATTGTCAACCGTTGTGTTATTCACGTTGTTGTTTACGTTTTCGAATGTTTGTGCAAGATTGGCATCTGCTATATGATTAATGTTGTTTATGTTTCTGGCGTTTGTTTGGATATTATTGACTCTAGGTCGTTTTGGTGGTCTCACATTGTTTGAATTTGGACGATTTCCGTAATTTACTTGGCGAGTTCTGATAGATTGATCAACGTCCATCGGTTCTGGTGGAGGTTGACGTTGAAATTGATTAGATTGCATTTTTTGAAAGGGCTGTTGGTGCCTTGGAATGAAATTGTTAAAATTTCGATTTCATGCATTGGAGGTTTTGGGTAATGAGGCCTAGATGGTGGCTGGGCATGTGTGTACCTTATTGGTGTTGGTGGCGGTAAGGGAATCATATTCCTTGGTGCCGTTGGTGGAGTGTATGTTCTCGGTTTTGTTAACATTTTTCTGCATTCAATATTTTGGAAAGAGATACAATAGCTGTATGCTCCTGCAAGCGATGTTGGCTCATAATTCCTTATGAACTTGTAAACGTCTCCATCGAGTCCTCTCATGAAAGCATCAATTGCTTTTTTGTTGTACATTTCAATTAAAGCTCTGGAAGCTTCGGGGTGTGTAAACCTTTCATCGGTATTTATTTGATTTGCGATGAGGGACAGTAATCTGTTCACCTCGTCGTAATATACTTCAAGTGAGCGGTTCTTCTGTTGCACGCTCATGAGTTGGAAGTCCAATGTTTCCAAGTCACGTTTTTCGCCGTAATAGGTGATCAATGTTTTTTTGATCAGGTTCCAATTTATGCCTACGTTTGAAGCGACGAGTGAGTCATTCGCTTCACCGCGTATTTTTCTACGAATGAATTTGCAGATCATGTGGTATTTATTTTGACGTTCGATGGTATCTGTACCTTTAGTTTGATAGAGTTTCACTAAACTGTCTACATCATTTAACCAGCTATTCAGTTCGCTGGGATCCCCAGTGAATGTTGGTAGATCTTTTACCAAATCGGGAATTTTTTCAAAAGTTTCAGGATTTACACTTGTTCCATCTGGCTTTGTGAAATAAAGCGGTGGATCAGAATAATCGATAAAAGTGGGGGCAATATTGCACGCTTCGAGTGCGGCAATGCGGTTGATAATTTGATCAAGTTCGGGTCTCGACATTTTCAATGTTAGAGATTGTAATGAATTAATTAGATCCTCCAGGATTTTTTCGTTAGTTTAAACACGTTTTTAACTTCACTTGATTGAGTTAGTAATATGTAATATTAATTTGCAATCGTTTTTAATACTCGTTTTTGAATATTTTTCACTGTTTGAAATTTTCACTTACGATTTTTTATAATTCACTGTACTTACGGTACCATACGCATCCTGTTTCGGGCGTTGGATGTACGTCTTATGTTGTCTTTATCAGCTCCTCTAGCGGGCCTTATGTTGTTTTTCGCTCCTCTAACGGGCCTTATGTTGTTTTTCGCTCCTCTAACGGGCGATGTGTTGTTTTTTGCTGGGAAACCGGCTATGATATTCTTCCTTCTCAGTGTGATGGATGGTTCCTTTTTGTCCTGCGTGAGCTGCTAACTGCACAGGTGACTCGGGATCCTTTTCACACGGCTGCACTCGGCGATCAGGAAGTCTTTTTTAGTTTAGGATTTGGTGGTAACTTTCACTCTAACGTGGTTACTTTTCACATGCACCTTAACTTTATTTTTCACATAACGCGGTACCTATTCGGGCGCCAGTTAACGCACGGTGTCCGGGAGAAGTTTTTTTTAAAAAAACTTAACTTTATTTCCATCGACCGGCGGAGTTAATAACCGTTCGGATTAGCGTCTGAGTATCAACTGAACTGTTTGGATGAATGCTGGTGCGCTGGTCCGTGTTGAATTATGCTGCGTGCTGAATACTGCTGCGTTGCAAATTATGTTGTGCGCGCTGCTTTGTGGTTTGTTTGTTTATCGGTCGTGCGTGGTTTGTTTGTTTATCGGTGGCGCGTTCTGCTGCGTGGCGTTTCTCGTGTTGCGCTGTCGTCTTAACTCCTTACTGCGCTGTCGTCTTAACTGACCCCTCGATGAAGAGGGGTACCAACTGAGTACGAAATGAAGATCCCCATATTCGCCATACAAGTTATAGCAGGTGTCCAAAGAACGAAAAGGGTTCCATATTCGGCTGTTACTACTACATGGTTCTCTGATGGCTACTTTAAGGAGTAGTAAGGCTTTCTCCAAAGGTCTGTTGGGGGTATCAAAACGATACCCTCGATGAATAGGGGTACCAACTGAGTACGACATGAAGGTCCCCATAGTCGCCACACAAGTTATAGGAGGTGTCCAAAGAACGAAAAGGGTTCCATATTCGGATGTTCCTACTACATGGTTCTCTGATGGCTACTCTAAGGAGTAGTAAGACGTTGTCCAAAGGTCTGTTGGGGTATCAAAGCGATACCCTCGATGAATAGGGGTACCACCTGAGTACGAAATGAAGGTCCCCATAGTCGCTATATAAGTTGTAGGAGGTGTCCAAAGAACGAAAAGGGTTCCGGCTGTTCCTACTGTATGGTTCCCTGATGGCTGCTTCAAAGAGTAGTAAGGCGGTGTCCAAAGGTCTGTTGGGGGTATCAAAACGATACCCTAGATGAATAGGGGTATCAACTGAGTAAGAAATGAAGGTCCCCATAGTCGCCATACAAGTTGTAGGAGGTGTCCAAAGAACGAAAAGGGTTCCATATTTGGCTGTTCCTACTATATGGTTCCCTTATGGTTGCTCAAAGGAGTAGTAAGACTGTGTCCAAAGGTCTGTAAGGGGTATCAAAACGATACCCTCGATGAATAGGGGTACCAACTGAGTACGAAATGAAGGTCCCCGTAGTCGCCATATAAGTTGTAGGAGGTGTCCGAAGAACGAAAAGGGTTCCATATTCGTCTGTTCCTACCATATGGTTCTCTGATGACTGATCTAAGGAGTAGTAATACTGTGTCCAAAGGTCTGTTGGGGGTATCAAAAAAACCCCTCAATGAAAAGGTGAAGCAACTAAGAACGATATGAAGTTCCCTATAGTTGCCTTGCAAGTTATAGGAGGTGTCCAAAGAACGAAAAGGGTTCCATATTCGGCTGTTCCTACTATATGGTTCTCTGATGACTGCTCTAAGGAGTAGTAAGACGGTGTCCAAAGGTCTGTTGGGGGTATCAAAGCGATACCCTCGATGAATAGGGTACCAACTGAGTACGATATGAAGGTCCCCATAGTCGCCATACAAGTTATAGGAGGTGTCCAAAGAACGAAAAGGGTTCCATATTCGGCTGTTCCTACTATATGGTTCTCTGATGACTGCTCTAAGGAGTAGTAAGACGGTGTCCAAAGGTCTGTTGGGGGTATCAAAGCGATACCCTCGATGAATAGGGGTACCAACTGAGTACGATATGAAGGTCCCCATAGTCGCCATACAAGTTATAGGAGGTGTCCAAAGAACGAAAAGGGTTCCATATTCGGCTGTTCCTACTATATGGTTCTCTGATGACTGCTCTAAGGAGTAGTAAGACGGTGTCCAAAGGTCTGTTGGGGGTATCAAAGCGATACCCTCGATGAATAGGGGTACCAACTGAGTACGACATGAAGGTCCTCATAGTCGCCATACAAGTTATAGGAGGTGTCCAAAGAACGAAAAGGGTTCCATATTCGGCTGTTCCTACTATATGGTTCTCTGATGACTGCTCTAAGGAGTAGTAAGACGGTGTCCAAAGGTCTGTTGGGGGTATCAAAGCGATACCCTCGATGAATAGGGGTACCAACTGAGTACGATATGAAGGTCCCCGAAGTCGCCATACAAGTTATAGGAGGTGTCCAAAGAACGAAAAGGGTTCCATATTCGGCTGTTCCTACTATATGGTTCTCTGATGACTGCTCTAAGGAGTAGTAAGACGTTGTCCAAAGGTCTGTTGGGGGTATCAAAGCGATACCCTCGATGAATAGGGGTACCAACTGAGTACGACATGAAGGTCCCCATAGTCGCCATACAAGTTATAGGAGGTGTCCAAAGAACGAAAAGGGTTCCATATTCGGCTGTTCCTACTATATGGTTCTCTGATGACTGCTCTAAGGAGTAGTAAGACGGTGTCCAAAGGTCTGTTGGGGGTATCAAAGCGATACCCTCGATGAATAGGGGTACCAACTGAGTACGACATGAAGGTCCCCATAGTCGCCATACAAGTTATAGGAGGTGTCCAAAGAACGAAAAGGGTTCCATATTCGGCTGTTCCTACTATATGGTTCTCTGATGACTGCTCTAAGGAGTAGTAAGACGGTGTCCAAAGGTCTGTTGGGGGTATCAAAGCGATACCCTCGATGAATAGGGGTACCAACTGAGTACGATATGAAGGTCCCCATAGTCGCCATACAAGTTATAGGAGGTGTCCAAAGAACGAAAAGGGTTCCATATTCGGCTGTTCCTACTATATGGTTCTCTGATGACTGCTCTAAGGAGTAGTAAGACGGTGTCCAAAGGTCTGTTGGGGGTATCAAAGCGATACCCTCGATGAATAGGGGTACCAACTGAGAACGACATGAAGGTCCCCATAGTCGCCATACAAGTTATAGGAGGTGTCCAAAGAACGAAAAGGGTTCCATATTCGGCTGTTCCTACTATATGGTTCTCTGATGGCTACTCTAAGGAGTAGTAAGACTGTGTCCAAAGGTCTGTTGGGGGTATCAAAACGATACCCTTGATGAATAGGGGTACCAACTGAGTACGAAATGAAGGTCCCCACACTCGCCATACAAGTTATAGGAGGTGTCCAAAGAAAGAAAAGCGTTCCATATTCGGCTGTTCCTACTATATGGTTCTCTGATGACTGCTCTAAGGAGTAGTAAGACGGTGTCCAAAGGTCTGTTGGGGGTATCAAAGTGACCCTTCGATGAATAGGGGTACCAACTGAGTACGATATGAAGGTCCCCGAAATCGCCATACAAGTTATAGGAGGTGTCCAAAGAACGAAAAGGGTTCCATATTCGGCTGTTCCTATTATATGGTTCCCTGAAGACTGCTCTAAGGAGTAGTAAGACGGTGTCCAAAGGTCTGTTGGGGGTATCAAAGCGATACCCTCGATGAATAGGGGTACCAACTGAGTACGACATGAAGGTCCCCATAGTCGCCATACAAGTTATAGGAGGTGTCCAAAGAACGAAAAGGGTTCCATATTCGGCTGTTCCTACTATATGGTTCTCTGATGGCTGCTCCAAGGAGTAGTAAGACGGTGTCCAAAGGTCTGTTGGGGGTATCAAAGCGATACCCTCGATGAATAGGGGTACCAACTGAGTACGAATGAAGGTCCCCATAGTCGCCATACAAGTTATAGGAGGTGTCCAAAGAACGAAAAGGGTTCCATATTCGGCTGTTCCTACCATATGGTTCTCTGATGGCTGCTCCAAGGAGTAGTAAGGCGGTGTCCAAAGGTCTGTTGGGGGTATCAAAGCGATACCCTCGATGAATAGGGGTACCAACTGAGTACGAAATGAAGGTCCCCATAGTCGCCATACAAGTTATAGGAGGTGTCCAAAGAAAGAAAAGCGTTCCATATTCGGCTGTTCCTACTATATGGTTCTCTGATGACTGCTCTAAGGAGTAGTAAGACGGTGTCCAAAGGTCTGTTGGGGGTATCAAAGTGACCCTTCGATGAATAGGGGTACCAACTGAGTACGATATGAAGGTCCCCGAAATCGCCATACAAGTTATAGGAGGTGTCCAAAGAACGAAAAGGGTTCCATATTCGGCTGTTCCTATTATATGGTTCCCTGAAAACTGCTCAAAGGAGTAGTACGGCTTGGTCCAAAGGTCTGTTGGGGGTATCAAAGCGATACCCTCGATGAATAGGGGTACCAACTGAGAACGACATGAAGGTCCCCATAGTCGCCATACAAGTTATAGGAGGTGTCCAAAGAACGAAAAGGGTTCCATATTCGGCTGTTCCTACTATATGTTTCTCTGATGGCTGCTCCAAGGAGTAGTACGGCTTGGTCCAAAGGTCTGTTGGGGATATCAAAGTGACCCTTCGATGAATAGGGGTACCAACTGAGTACGATATGAAGGTCCCCATAGTTGCCATACAAGTTATAGGAGGTGTCCAAAGAACGAAAAGGGTTCCATATTCGGCTGTTCCTACTATATGGTTCTCTGATGGACTGCTCTAAGGAGTAGTAAGACGGTGTCCAAAGGTCTGTTGGGGGTATCAAAGCGATACCCTCGATGAATAGGGGTACCAACTGAGTACGATATGAAGGTCCCCATAGTCGCCATACAAGTTATAGGAGGTGTCCAAAGAACGAAAAGGGTTCCATATTCGGCTGTTCCTACTATGGTTCTCTGATGACTGCTCTAAGGAGTAGTAAGACGGTGTCCAAAGGTCTGTTGGGGGTATCAAAGCGATACCCTCGATGAATAGGGGTACCAACTGAGTACGATATGAAGGTCCCCATAGTCGCCATACAAGTTATAGGAGGTGTCCAAAGAACGAAAAGGGTTCCATATTCGGCTGTTCCTACTATATGGTTCTCTGATGACTGCTCTAAGGAGTAGTAACACGGTGTTCAAAAGTCTGTTGGGGGTATCAAAACGATACCCTCGATGAATAGGAGTACCAACTGAGTACGACATGAAGGTCCCCATAGTCGCCATACAAGTTATAGGTGTCCAAAGAACGAAAAGGGTTCCATAATCGGCTGTTCCTACTATTTGGTTCTTTGATGACTGCTCCAAGGAGTAGTAAGACTGTGTCCAAAGGTCTGTAAGGGGTATCAAAACGATACCCTCGATGAATAGGGGTACCAACTGAGTACGAAATGAAGGTCCCCGAAGTCGCCATACAAGTTATTGGAGGTGTCCAAAGAACGAAAAGGGTTCCATACTCGGCTGTTCTTACTGTTTGGTTCCCTGATGGCTGCTCCAAGGAATAGTAAGACGGGGTCCAAAGGTCTGTAAGGGGTATCAAAACGATATCCTCGATGAATAGGGGTACCAACTGAGTACGAAATGAAGGTCCCCATAGTCGCCATACAAGTTATAGGAGGTGTCCAAAGAACGAAAAGGGTTCCATATCGGCTGTTCCTACTATATGGTTCTCTGATGGCTGCTCTAAGGAGTAGTAAGACTGTGTCCAAAGGTCTGTTGGGGGTATCAAAGCGATACCCTCGATGAATAGGGGTACCAACTGAGTACGAAATGAAGGTCCCCATAGTCGCCATACAAGTTATAGGAGGTGTCCAAAGAACGAAAAGGGTTCCATATTCGGCTGTTCCTACCATATGGTTCTCTGATGACTGCTCTAAGGAGTAGTAAGACTGTGTCCAAAGGTCTGTAGGGGTATCAACAGCGATACCCTCGATGAATAGGGGTACCAACTGAGTACGATATGAAGGTCCCCATAGTCGCCATACAAGTTGTAGGAGGTGTCCAAAGAACGAAAAGGGTTCCATATTCGGCTGTTCCTACTATATGGTTCTCTGATGACTGCTCTAAGGAGTAGTAAGACTGTGTCCAAAGGTCTGTTGGGGGTATCAAAGCGATACCCTCGATGAATAGGGGTACCAACTGAGTACGAAATGAAGGTCCCCATAGTCGCCATACAAGTTATAGGAGGTGTCCAAAGAACGAAAAGGGTTCCATATCGGCTGTTCCTACTATATGGTTCTTTGATGACTGCTCCAAGGAGTAGTAAGACTGTGTCCAAAGGTCTGTTAGGGGTATCAAAACGATACCCTCGATGAATAGGGGTACCAACTGAGTACGAAATGAAGGTCCCCATAGTCGCCATACAAGTTATAGGAGGTGTCCAAAGAACGAAAAGGGTTCCATAATCGGCTGTTCCTACTATATGGTTCTCTGATGACTGCTCCAAGGAGTAGTAAGACTGTGTCCAAAGGTCTGTTGGGGGTATCAAAACGATACCCTCGATGAATAGGGGTACCAACTGAGTACGAAATGAAGGTCCCCATAGTCGCCATACAAGTTATAGGAGGTGTCCAAAGAACGAAAAGGGTTCCATAATCGGCTGTTCCTACTGTATGGCTCTCTGATGACTGCTCTAAGGAGTAGTAAGACTGTGTCCAAAGGTCTGTTGGGGGTATCCAAACGATACCCTCGATGAATAGGGGTACCAACTGAGTACGAAATGAAGGTCCCTATCGTTGCCATATAAGTTGTGGGAGGTATCCAAAGAACGAAAAGGGTTCCATAATCGGCTATTCCTACTATTTGGTTCTCTGATGACTGCTGTAAGAAGAGGTAAGACGGTGTCCAAAAGTCTGTAAGTGGTATCAAAACGATACTCTCGATGAATAGGGGTATACAACTGAATACGAAATGAAGGTCCCCATAGTCGCCATACAAGTTATAGGAGGTGTCCAAAGAACAAAATGGGTTCCATAATCGGCTGTTCCTACTATATGGTTCTCTGATGACTGCTCCAAGGAGTAGTAAGACTGTGTCCAAAGGTCTGTTGGGGGTATCAAAACGATACCCTCGATGAATAGGGGTACCAACTGAGTACGAAATGAAGGTCCCCATAGTCGCCATACAAGTTATAGGAGGTGTCCAAAGAACGAAAAGGGTTCCATATTCGGCTGTTCCTACTATATGGTTCTCTGATGACTGCTCTAAGGAGTAGTAAGACGGTGTCCAAAGGTCTGTTGGGGTATCATAGCGATACCCTCGATGAATAGGGGTACCAACTGAGTACGAAATGAAGGTCCCCGAAGTCGCCATACAAGTTATAGGAGGTGTCCAAAGAACGAAAAGGGTTCCATATTCGGCTGTTCCTACTATATGGTTCTCTGATGACTGCTCTAAGGAGTAGTAAGACGGTGTCCAAAGGTCTGTTGGGGGTATCAAAGCGATACCCTCGATGAATAGGGGTACCAACTGAGTACGAAATGAAGGTCCCCATAGTCGCCATACAAGTTATAGGAGGTGTCCAAAGAACGAAAAGGGTTCCATATTCGGCTGTTCCTACTATATGGTTCTCTGATGACTGCTCTAAGGAGTAGTAAGACGGTGTCCAAAGGTCTGTTGGGGGTATCAAAGCGATACCTCGATGAATAGGGGTACCAACTGAGTACGAAATGAAGGTCCCCATAGTCGCCATACAAGTTATAGGAGGTGTCCAAAGAACGAAAAGGGTTCCATATTCGGCTGTTCCTACTATATGGTTCTCTGATGACTGCTCTAAGGAGTAGTAAGACGGTGTCCAAAGGTCTGTTGGGGGTATCAAAGCGATACCCTCGATGAATAGGGGTACCAACTGAGTACGAAATGAAGGTCCCCATAGTCGCCATACAAGTTATAGGAGGTGTCCAAAGAACGAAAAGGGTTCCATATTCGGCTGTTCCTACTATATGGTTCTCTGATGACTGCTCTAAGGAGTAGTAAGACGGTGTCCAAAGGTCTGTTGGGGTATCAAAGCGATACCCTCGATGAATAGGGGTACCAACTGAGTACGAAATGAAGGTCCCATAGTCGCCATACAAGTTATAGGAGGTGTCCAAAGAACGAAAAGGGTTCCATATTCGGCTGTTCCTACTATATGGTTCTCTGATGACTGCTCTAAGGAGTAGTAAGACGGTGTCCAAAGGTCTGTTGGGGGTATCAAAGCGATACCCTCGATGAATAAGGGTACCAACTGAGTACGATATGAAGGTCCCCATAGTCGCCATACAAGTTATAGGAGGTGTCCAAAGAACGAAAAGGGTTCCATATTCGGCTGTTCCTACTATATGGTTCTCTGATGACTGCTCTAAGGAGTAGTAAGACGGTGTCCAAAGGTCTGTTGGGGGTATCAAAGCGATACCCTCGATGAATAGGGGTACCAACTGAGTACGATATGAAGGTCCCCATAGTCGCCATACAAGTTATAGGAGGTGTCCAAAGAACGAAAAGGGTTCCATATTCGGCTGTTCCTACTATATGGTTCTCTGATGACTGCTCTAAGGAGTAGTAAGACGGTGTCCAAAGGTCTGTTGGGGGTATCAAAGCGATACCCTCGATGAATAGGGGTACCAACTGAGTACGATATGAAGGTCCCCATAGTCGCCATACAAGTTATAGGAGGTGTCCAAAGAACGAAAAGGGTTCCATATTCGGCTGTTCCTACTATATGGTTCTCTGATGACTGCTCTAAGGAGTAGTAAGACGGTGTCCAAAGGTCTGTTGGGGGTATCAAAGCGATACCCTCGATGAATAGGGGTACCAACTGAGTACGATATGAAGGTCCCCATAGTCGCCATACAAGTTATAGGAGGTGTCCAAAGAACGAAAAGGGTTCCATATTCGGCTGTTCCTACTATATGGTTCTCTGATGACTGCTCTAAGGAGTAGTAAGACGGTGTCCAAAGGTCTGTTGGGGGTATCAAAGCGATACCCTCGATGAATAGGGGTACCAACTGAGTACGAAATGAAGGTCCCCATAGTCGCCATACAAGTTATAGGAGGTGTCCAAAGAACGAAAAGGGTTCCATATTCGGCTGTTCCTACTATATGGTTCTCTGATGACTGCTCTAAGGAGTAGTAAGACGGTGTCCAAAGGTCTGTTGGGGGTATCAAAGCGATACCCTCGATGAATAGGGGTACCAACTGAGTACGAAATGAAGGTCCCCATAGTCGCCATACAAGTTATAGGAGGTGTCCAAAGAACGAAAAGGGTTCCATATTCGGCTGTTCCTACTATATGGTTCTCTGATGACTGCTCTAAGGAGTAGTAAGACGGTGTCCAAAGGTCTGTTGGGGGTATCAAAGCGATACCCTCGATGAATAGGGGTACCAACTGAGTACGATATGAAGGTCCCCATAGTCGCCATACAAGTTATAGGAGGTGTCCAAAGAACGAAAAGGGTTCCATATTCGGCTGTTCCTACTATATGGTTCTCTGATGACTGCTCTAAGGAGTAGTAAGACGGTGTCCAAAGGTCTGTTGGGGGTATCAAAGCGATACCCTCGATGAATAGGGGTACCAACTGAGTACGAAATGAAGGTCCCCATAGTCGCCATACAAGTTATAGGAGGTGTCCAAAGAACGAAAAGGGTTCCATATTCGGCTGTTCCTACTATATGGTTCTCTGATGACTGCTCTAAGGAGTAGTAAGACGGTGTCCAAAGGTCTGTTGGGGGTATCAAAGCGATACCCTCGATGAATAGGGGTACCAACTGAGTACGATATGAAGGTCCCCATAGTCGCCATACAAGTTATAGGAGGTGTCCAAAGAACGAAAAGGGTTCCATATTCGGCTGTTCCTACTATATGGTTCTCTGATGACTGCTCTAAGGAGTAGTAAGACGGTGTCCAAAGGTCTGTTGGGGGTATCAAAGCGATACCCTCGATGAATAGGGGTACCAACTGAGTACGATATGAAGGTCCCCATAGTCGCCATACAAGTTATAGGAGGTGTCCAAAGAACGAAAAGGGTTCCATATTCGGCTGTTCCTACTATATGGTTCTCTGATGACTGCTCTAAGGAGTAGTAAGACGGTGTCCAAAGGTCTGTTGGGGGTATCAAAGCGATACCCTCGATGAATAGGGGTACCAACTGAGTACGATATGAAGGTCCCCATAGTCGCCATACAAGTTATAGGAGGTGTCCAAAGAACGAAAAGGGTTCCATATTCGGCTGTTCCTACTATATGGTTCTCTGATGACTGCTCTAAGGAGTAGTAAGACGGTGTCCAAAGGTCTGTTGGGGGTATCAAAGCGATACCCTCGATGAATAGGGGTACCAACTGAGTACGATATGAAGGTCCCCATAGTCGCCATACAAGTTATAGGAGGTGTCCAAAGTACGAAAAGGGTTCCATATTCGGCTGTTCCTACTATATGGTTCTCTGATGACTGCTCTAAGGAGTAGTAAGACGGTGTCCAAAGGTCTGTTGGGGGTATCAAAGCGATACCCTCGATGAATAGGGGTACCAACTGAGTACGATATGAAGGTCCCCATAGTCGCCATACAAGTTATAGGAGGTGTCCAAAGAACGAAAAGGGTTCCATATTCGGCTGTTCCTACTATATGGTTCTCTGATGACTGCTCTAAGGAGTAGTAAGACTGTGTCCAAAGGTCTGTTGGGGGTATCAAAGCGATACCCTCGATGAATAGGGGTACCAACTGAGTACGAAATGAAGGTCCCCATAGTCGCCATACAAGTTATAGGAGGTGTCCAAAGAACGAAAAGGGTTCCATATTCGGCTGTTCCTACTATATGGTTCTCTGATGACTGCTCTAAGGAGTAGTAAGACGGTGTCCAAAGGTCTGTTGGGGTATCAAAGCGATACCCTCGATGAATAGGGTACCAACTGAGTACGATATGAAGGTCCCCATAGTCGCCATACAAGTTATAGGAGGTGTCCAAAGAACGAAAAGGGTTCCATATTCGGCTGTTCCTACTATATGGTTCTCTGATGACTGCTCTAAGGAGTAGTAAGACGGTGTCCAAAGGTCTGTTGGGGGTATCAAAGCGATACCCTCGATGAATAGGGGTACCAACTGAGTACGAAATGAAGGTCCCCATAGTCGCCATACAAGTTATAGGAGGTGTCCAAAGAACGAAAAGGGTTCCATATTCGGCTGTTCCTACTATATGGTTCTCTGATGACTGCTCTAAGGAGTAGTAAGACGGTGTCCAAAGGTCTGTTGGGGGTATCAAAGCGATACCCTCGATGAATAGGGGTACCAACTGAGTACGATATGAAGGTCCCCATAGTCGCCATACAAGTTATAGGAGGTGTCCAAAGTACGAAAAGGGTTCCATATTCGGCTGTTCCTACTATATGGTTCTCTGATGACTGCTCTAAGGAGTAGTAAGACGGTGTCCAAAGGTCTGTTGGGGGTATCAAAGCGATACCCTCGATGAATAGGGGTACCAACTGAGTACGATATGAAGGTCCCCATAGTCGCCATACAAGTTATAGGAGGTGTCCAAAGAACGAAAAGGGTTCCATATTCGGCTGTTCCTACTATATGGTTCTCTGATGACTGCTCTAAGGAGTAGTAAGACGGTGTCCAAAGGTCTGTTGGGGGTATCAAAGCGATACCCTCGATGAATAGGGGTACCAACTGAGTACGATATGAAGGTCCCCATAGTCGCCATACAAGTTATAGGAGGTGTCCAAAGAACGAAAAGGGTTCCATATTCGGCTGTTCCTACTATATGGTTCTCTGATGACTGCTCTAAGGAGTAGTAAGACGGTGTCCAAAGGTCTGTTGGGGGTATCAAAGCGATACCCTCGATGAATAGGGGTACCAACTGAGTACGATATGAAGGTCCCATAGTCGCCATACAAGTTATAGGAGGTGTCCAAAGAACGAAAAGGGTTCCATATTCGGCTGTTCCTACTATATGGTTCTCTGATGACTGCTCTAAGGAGTAGTAAGACGGTGTCCAAAGGTCTGTTGGGGGTATCAAAGCGATACCCTCGATGAATAGGGGTACCAACTGAGTACGATATGAAGGTCCCCATAGTCGCCATACAAGTTATAGGAGGTGTCCAAAGAACGAAAAGGGTTCCATATTCGGCTGTTCCTACTATATGGTTCTCTGATGACTGCTCTAAGGAGTAGTAGACGGTGTCCAAAGGTCTGTTGGGGGTATCAAAGCGATACCCTCGATGAATAGGGGTACCAACTGAGTACGAAATGAAGGTCCCCATAGTCGCCATACAAGTTATAGGAGGTGTCCAAAGAACGAAAAGGGTTCCATATTCGGCTGTTCCTACTATATGGTTCTCTGATGACTGCTCTAAGGAGTAGTAAGACGGTGTCCAAAGGTCTGTTGGGGGTATCACAGCGATACCCTCGATGAATAGGGGTACCAACTGAGTACGAAATGAAGGTCCCCATAGTCGCCATACAAGTTATAGGAGGTGTCCAAAGAACGAAAAGGGTTCCATATTCGGCTGTTCCTACTATATGGTTCTCTGATGACTGCTCTAAGGAGTAGTAAGACGGTGTCCAAAGGTCTGTTGGGGGTATCACAGCGATACCCTCGATGAATAGGGGTACCAACTGAGTACGATATGAAGGTCCCCATAGTCGCCATACAAGTTATAGGAGGTGTCCAAAGAACGAAAAGGGTTCCATATTCGGCTGTTCCTACTATATGGTTCTCTGATGACTGCTCTAAGGAGTAGTAAGACGGTGTCCAAAGGTCTGTTGGGGGTATCAAAGCGATACCCTCGATGAATAAGGGTACCAACTGAGTACGATATGAAGGTCCCCATAGTCGCCATACAAGTTATAGGAGGTGTCCAAAGAACGAAAAGGGTTCCATATTCGGCTGTTCCTACTATATGGTTCTCTGATGACTGCTCTAAGGAGTAGTAGAAGGTGTCCAAAGGTCTGTTGGGGGTATCAAGCGATACCCTCGATGAATAAGGGGTACCAACTGAGTACGATATGAAGGTCCCCATAGTCGCCATACAAGTTATAGGAGGTGTCCAAAGAACGAAAAGGGTTCCATATTCGGCTGTTCCTACTATATGGTTCTCTGATGACTGCTCTAAGGAGTAGTAAGACGGTGTCCAAAGGTCTGTTGGGGGTATCAAAGCGATACCCTCGATGAATAGGGGTACCAACTGAGTACGAAATGAAGGTCCCCATAGTCGCCATACAAGTTATAGGAGGTGTCCAAAGAACGAAAAGGGTTCCATATTCGGCTGTTCCTACTATATGGTTCTCTGATGACTGCTCTAAGGAGTAGTAAGACGGTGTCCAAAGGTCTGTTGGGGGTATCAAAGCGATACCCTCGATGAATAGGGGTACCAACTGAGTACGATATGAAGGTCCCCATAGTCGCCATACAAGTTATAGGAGGTGTCCAAAGAACGAAAAGGGTTCCATATTCGGCTGTTCCTACTATATGGTTCTCTGATGACTGCTCTAAGGAGTAGTAAGACGGTGTCCAAAGGTCTGTTGGGGGTATCAAAGCGATACCCTCGATGAATAGGGGTACCAACTGAGTACGATATGAAGGTCCCCATAGTCGCCATACAAGTTATAGGAGGTGTCCAAAGAACGAAAGGGTTCCATATTCGGCTGTTCCTACTATATGGTTCTCTGATGACTGCTCTAAGGAGTAGTAAGACGGTGTCCAAAGGTCTGTTGGGGGTATCAAAGCGATACCCTCGATGAATAGGGGTACCAACTGAGTACGATATGAAGGTCCCCATAGTCGCCATACAAGTTATAGGAGGTGTCCAAAGAACGAAAAGGGTTCCATATTCGGCTGTTCCTACTATATGGTTCTCTGATGACTGCTCTAAGGAGTAGTAAGACGGTGTCCAAAGGTCTGTTGGGGGTATCAAAGCGATACCCTCGATGAATAGGGGTACCAACTGAGTACGAAATGAAGGTCCCCATAGTCGCCATACAAGTTATAGGAGGTGTCCAAAGTACGAAAAGGGTTCCATATTCGGCTGTTCCTACTATATGGTTCTCTGATGACTGCTCTAAGGAGTAGTAAGACGGTGTCCAAAGGTCTGTTGGGGTATCAAAGCGATACCCTCGATGAATAGGGGTACCAACTGAGTACGAAATGAAGGTCCCCATAGTCGCCATACAAGTTATAGGAGGTGTCCAAAGAACGAAAAGGGTTCCATATTCGGCTGTTCCTACTATATGGTTCTCTGATGACTGCTCTAAGGAGTAGTAAGACGGTGTCCAAAGGTCTGTTGGGGGTATCAAAGCGATACCCTCGATGAATAAGGGTACCAACTGAGTACGATATGAAGGTCCCATAGTCGCCATACAAGTTATAGGAGGTGTCCAAAGAACGAAAAGGGTTCCATATTCGGCTGTTCCTACTATATGGTTCTCTGATGACTGCTCTAAGGAGTAGTAAGACGGTGTCCAAAGGTCTGTTGGGGGTATCAAAGCGATACCCTCGATGAATAGGGGTACCAACTGAGTACGATATGAAGGTCCCCATAGTCGCCATACAAGTTATAGGAGGTGTCCAAAGAACGAAAAGGGTTCCATATTCGGCTGTTCCTACTATATGGTTCTCTGATGACTGCTCTAAGGAGTAGTAAGACGGTGTCCAAAGGTCTGTTGGGGGTATCAAAGCGATACCCTCGATGAATAGGGGTACCAACTGAGTACGATATGAAGGTCCCCATAGTCGCCATACAAGTTATAGGAGGTGTCCAAAGAACGAAAAGGGTTCCATATTCGGCTGTTCCTACTATATGGTTCTCTGATGACTGCTCTAAGGAGTAGTAAGACGGTGTCCAAAGGTCTGTTGGGGGTATCAAAGCGATACCCTCGATGAATAGGGTACCAACTGAGTACGAAATGAAGGTCCCCATAGTCGCCATACAAGTTATAGGAGGTGTCCAAAGAACGAAAAGGGTTCCATATTCGGCTGTTCCTACTATATGGTTCTCTGATGACTGCTCTAAGGAGTAGTAAGACGGTGTCCAAAGGTCTGTTGGGGGTATCAAAGCGATACCCTCGATGAATAGGGGTACCAACTGAGTACGAAATGAAGGTCCCCATAGTCGCCATACAAGTTATAGGAGGTGTCCAAAGTAACGAAAGGGTTCCATATTCGGCTGTTCCTACCATATGGTTCTCTGATGACTGCTCTAAGGAGTAGTAAGACGGTGTCCAAAGGTCTGTTGGGGGTATCAAAGCGATACCCTCGATGAATAGGGGTACCAACTGAGTACGATATGAAGGTCCCCATAGTCGCCATACAAGTTATAGGAGGTGTCCAAAGAACGAAAAGGGTTCCATATTCGGCTGTTCCTACTATATGGTTCTCTGATGACTGCTCTAAGGAGTAGTAAGACGGTGTCCAAAGGTCTGTTGGGGGTATCAAAGCGATACCCTCGATGAATAAGGGTACCAACTGAGTACGATATGAAGGTCCCCATAGTCGCCATACAAGTTATAGGAGGTGTCCAAAGAACGAAAAGGGTTCCATATTCGGCTGTTCCTACTATATGGTTCTCTGATGACTGCTCTAAGGAGTAGTAAGACGGTGTCCAAAGGTCTGTTGGGGGTATCAAAGCGATACCCTCGATGAATAGGGGTACCAACTGAGTACGAAATGAAGGTCCCATAGTCGCCATACAAGTTATAGGAGGTGTCCAAAGAACGAAAAGGGTTCCATATTCGGCTGTTCCTACTATATGGTTCTCTGATGACTGCTCTAAGGAGTAGTAAGACGGTGTCCAAAGGTCTGTTGGGGGTATCAAAGCGATACCCTCGATGAATAGGGGTACCAACTGAGTACGATATGAAGGTCCCCATAGTCGCCATACAAGTTATAGGAGGTGTCCAAAGAACGAAAAGGGTTCCATATTCGGCTGTTCCTACTATATGGTTCTCTGATGACTGCTCTAAGGAGTAGTAAGACGGTGTCCAAAGGTCTGTTGGGGGTATCAAAGCGATACCCTCGATGAATAGGGTACCAACTGAGTACGAAATGAAGGTCCCATAGTCGCCATACAAGTTATAGGAGGTGTCCAAAGAACGAAAAGGGTTCCATATTCGGCTGTTCCTACTATATGGTTCTCTGATGACTGCTCTAAGGAGTAGTAAGACGGTGTCCAAAGGTCTGTTGGGGGTATCAAAGCGATACCCTCGATGAATAGGGGTACCAACTGAGTACGAAATGAAGGTCCCATAGTCGCCATACAAGTTATAGGAGGTGTCCAAAGAACGAAAAGGGTTCCATATTCGGCTGTTCCTACTATATGGTTCTCTGATGACTGCTCTAAGGAGTAGTAAGACGGTGTCCAAAGGTCTGTTGGGGGTATCAAAGCGATACCCTCGATGAATAGGGGTACCAACTGAGTACGAAATGAAGGTCCCCATAGTCGCCATACAAGTTATAGGAGGTGTCCAAAGAACGAAAAGGGTTCCATATTCGGCTGTTCCTACTATATGGTTCTCTGATGACTGCTCTAAGGAGTAGTAAGACGGTGTCCAAAGGTCTGTTGGGGGTATCACAGCGATACCCTCGATGAATAGGGGTACCAACTGAGTACGAAATGAAGGTCCCCATAGTCGCCATACAAGTTATAGGAGGTGTCCAAAGAACGAAAAGGGTTCCATATTCGGCTGTTCCTACTATATGGTTCTCTGATGACTGCTCTAAGGAGTAGTAAGACGGTGTCCAAAGGTCTGTTGGGGGTATCACAGCGATACCCTCGATGAATAGGGGTACCAACTGAGTACGATATGAAGGTCCCCATAGTCGCCATACAAGTTATAGGAGGTGTCCAAAGAACGAAAAGGGTTCCATATTCGGCTGTTCCTACTATATGGTTCTCTGATGACTGCTCTAAGGAGTAGTAAGACGGTGTCCAAAGGTCTGTTGGGGGTATCAAAGCGATACCCTCGATGAATAGGGTACCAACTGAGTACGAAATGAAGGTCCCATAGTCGCCATACAAGTTATAGGAGGTGTCCAAAGAACGAAAAGGGTTCCATATTCGGCTGTTCCTACTATATGGTTCTCTGATGACTGCTCTAAGGAGTAGTAAGACGGTGTCCAAAGGTCTGTTGGGGGTATCAAAGCGATACCCTCGATGAATAGGGGTACCAACTGAGTACGAATGAAGGTCCCCATAGTCGCCATACAAGTTATAGGAGGTGTCCAAAGTACGAAAAGGGTTCCATATTCGGCTGTTCCTACTATATGGTTCTCTGATGACTGCTTAAGGAGTAGTAAGACGGTGTCCAAAGGTCTGTTGGGGGTATCAAAGCGATACCCTCGATGAATAGGGGTACCAACTGAGTACGATATGAAGGTCCCATAGTCGCCATACAAGTTATAGGAGGTGTCCAAAGAACGAAAAGGGTTCCATATTCGGCTGTTCCTACTATATGGTTCTCTGATGACTGCTCTAAGGAGTAGTAAGACGGTGTCCAAAGGTCTGTTGGGGGTATCAAAGCGATACCCTCGATGAATAGGGGTACCAACTGAGTACGAAATGAAGGTCCCATAGTCGCCATACAAGTTATAGGAGGTGTCCAAAGAACGAAAAGGGTTCCATATTCGGCTGTTCCTACTATATGGTTCTCTGATGACTGCTCTAAGGAGTAGTAAGACGGTGTCCAAAGGTCTGTTGGGGGTATCAAAGCGATACCCTCGATGAATAGGGGTACCAACTGAGTACGATATGAAGGTCCCATAGTCGCCATACAAGTTATAGGAGGTGTCCAAAGAACGAAAAGGGTTCCATATTCGGCTGTTCCTACTAATGGTTCTCTGATGACTGCTCTAAGGAGTAGTAAGACGGTGTCCAAAGGTCTGTTGGGGGTATCACAGCGATACCCTCGATGAATAAGGGTACCAACTGAGTACGATATGAAGGTCCGCATAGTCGCCATACAAGTTATAGGAGGTGTCCAAAGTACGAAAAGGGTTCCATATTCGGCTGTTCCTACCATATGGTTCTCTGATGACTGCTCTAAGGAGTAGTAAGACGGTGTCCAAAGGTCTGTTGGGGGTATCAAAGCGATATCCTCGATGAATAGGGGTACCAACTGAGTACGAAATGAAGGTCCCCATAGTCGCCATACAAGTTATAGGAGGTGTCCAAAGTACGAAAAGGGTTCCATATTCGGCTGTTCCTACTATATGGTTCTCTGATGACTGCTCTAAGGAGTAGTAAGACGGTGTCCAAAGGTCTGTTGGGGGTATCAAAGCGATACCCTCGATGAATAGGGGTACCAACTGAGTACGATATGAAGGTCCCCATAGTCGCCATACAAGTTATAGGAGGTGTCCAAAGAACGAAAAGGGTTCCATATTCGGCTGTTCCTACTATATGGTTCTCTGATGACTGCTCTAAGGAGTAGTAAGACGGTGTCCAAAGGTCTGTTGGGGGTATCAAAGCGATACCCTCGATGAATAGGGGTACCAACTGAGTACGAACTGAAGGTCCCCATAGTCGCCATACAAGTTATAGGAGGTGTCCAAAGTACGAAAAGGGTTCCATATTCGGCTGTTCCTACTATATGGTTCTCTGATGACTGCTCTAAGGAGTAGTAAGACGGTGTCCAAAGGTCTGTTGGGGGTATCAAAGCGATACCCTCGATGAATAGGGGTACCAACTGAGTACGAAATGAAGGTACCCATAGTCGCCATACAAGTTATAGGAGGTGTCCAAAGAACGAAAAGGGTTCCATATTCGGCTGTTCCTACTATATGGTTCTCTGATGACTGCTCTAAGGAGTAGTAAGACGGTGTCCAAAGGTCTGTTGGGGGTATCACAGCGATACCCTCGATGAATAGGGGTACCAACTGAGTACGAAATGAAGGTCCCATAGTCGCCATACAAGTTATAGGAGGTGTCCAAAGTACGAAAAGGGTTCCATATTCGGCTGTTCCTACTATATGGTTCTCTGATGACTGCTCTAAGGAGTAGTAAGACGGTGTCCAAAGGTCTGTTGGGGGTATCAAAGCGATACCCTCGATGAATAAGGGTACCAACTGAGTACGATATGAAGGTCCCATAGTCGCCATACAAGTTATAGGAGGTGTCCAAAGAACGAAAAGGGTTCCATATTCGGCTGTTCCTACTATATGGTTCTCTGATGACTGCTCTAAGGAGTAGTAAGACGGTGTCCAAAGGTCTGTTGGGGTATCACAGCGATACCCTCGATGAATAGGGGTACCAACTGAGTACGAAATGAAGGTCCCCATAGTCGCCATACAAGTTATAGGAGGTGTCCAAAGTACGAAAAGGGTTCCATATTCGGCTGTTCCTACTATATGGTTCTCTGATGACTGCTCTAAGGAGTAGTAAGACGGTGTCCAAAGGTCTGTTGGGGGTATCAAAGCGATACCCTCGATGAATAGGGGTACCAACTGAGTACGATATGAAGGTCCCATAGTCGCCATACAAGTTATAGGAGGTGTCCAAAGAACGAAAAGGGTTCCATATTCGGCTGTTCCTACTATATGGTTCTCTGATGACTGCTCTAAGGAGTAGTAAGACGGTGTTCCAAAGGTCTGTTGGGGGTATCACAGCGATACCCTCGATGAATAAGGGTACCAACTGAGTACGAAATGAAGCTCCCCATAGTCGCCATACAAGTTATAGGAGGTGTCCAAAGAACGAAAAGAGTTCCATATTCGGCTGTTTCTACTATATGGTTCTCTGATGACTGCTCTAAGGAGTAGCAAGACGGCTTCCAAAGGTCTGTTGGGGGTATCACAGCGATACCCTCGATGAATAGGGGTACCAACTGAGTACGATATCCAGGTCCCATAGTCGTCATACAAGTTATAGGAGGGAGAGGCGAACTGTCAACCGAAGCGAGCGGACGCCTTTCGTGTGCTTTTGGTGAAAACAGATTATCGAAAGGAAACTATATTGAAAACAGTGAAACGTGCGTGCAAAGTGTTTAGTTATCCAGTTTGTACGCCACCTGTGTGAAGTTTCGGTGAAAATCCGTGCAAATATAGTATAAAACGGCACACAAACATTGCGTCGCGCTTTGGCGCGTGTGACCAAAAAAGTGCGTGTGTGGTTAGGTGAGTGCGTGCGTGCGAAGCGCTCCCTTTCGGTGCGGATGAAAGGGAGTCCGCAGCCGCAGTTTGGTTGAGAAAACCTTTCAGGAGTGTAAAAGTGCTGTGCAAATCACCTCCGAAAAGAGAAAACAAACATTCAGTGGTAAAAACAGCATCAAAAAAGAGTGAAAAACGACGTGGCATAAACACGTGCTAAGGGCACACGCACTTAGTAGGGCAGTGTGTGTCAGTGTCGGTTAGTGCGTGCGAGGAGTGTTGTTTGCTTATAGACTGACAAGTGCACAGTGGAGAACTCATCGGACATTCCGGTTGATGTCCTGGGAGAGCTCTTCTCTTTAGTGCCACCAGCGCCACCTATGGGGCACTAGCTCAAGTCCTATCAAAGACACACACCATAAAAGCTCCGCACTGAGCTTTTGCCATAAAGGCGAATGCGGACCGCATACCGGCTAGGCGCAGAAGTCTAGCAACTGCTGGGCAGAGCAACGAACCGGACAGCGGTAGCCATGCAAAAGGAGGAGAGCGGGTCTGATGGGTCGGTGGATGCAGAGGCCACCGTAACCATCAAACCGAAAAAAATGAAGATGTCGCCGCGAGTAGTGGTGACGCTCCTGTCGCCGGGAACGCTGTCGTCACTATGCAGCGCAACGGGAGCAACAACGCCAGCCCCGAGGGGAACGCCAGAGACAGCAGGAGAGTCGGATGCGGGAGCGCGGACGAATACCGCCCCCGCCCCAACAACGTCACCACGGAGATCGTGTCTCCCGAGATGCTGGCGCCAGTCGCATCGCCGTCGGTAGAGGAATAAAAAAAAAAAAAAAAAAAAAAAAATAAAGTAATAGGAGGTGTCCAAAGAACGAAAAGGGTTCCATATTCGGCTGTTCCTACTATATGGTTCTCTGATGACTGCTCTAAGAAATAGTAAGACGGTGTCCGAAGGTCTGTTGGGGGTATCACAGCGATACCCTCGATGAATAGGGGTACCAACTGAGTACGATATGAAGGTCCCATAGTCGCCATACAAGTTATAGGAGGTGTCCAAAGAACGAAAAGGGTTCCATATTCGGCTGTTCCTACTATATGGTTCTCTGATGACTGCTCTAAGGAGTAGTAAGACGGTGTCCAAAGGTCTGTTGGGGGTATCAAAGCGATACCCTCGATGAATAGGGGTACCAACTGAGTACGAAATGAAGGTCCCATAGTCACCATACAAGTTATAGGAGGTGTCCAAAGAACGAAAAGGGTTCCATATTCGGCTGTTCCTACTATATGGTTCTCTGATGACTGCTCTAAGGAGTAGTAAGACGGTGTCCAAAGGTCTGTTGGGGGTATCAAAGCGATACCCTCGATGAATAGGGGTACCAACTGAGTACGAAATGAAGGTCCCATAGTCGCCATACAAGTTATAGGAGGTGTCCAAAGAACGAAAAGGGTTCCATATTCGGCTGTTCCTACTATATGGTTCTCTGATGACTGCTCTAAGGAGTAGTAAGACGGTGTCCAAAGGTCTGTTGGGGGTATCAAAGCGATACCCTCGATGAATAGGGGTACCAACTGAGTACGAAATGAAGGTCCCATAGTCGCCATACAAGTTATAGGAGGTGTCCAAAGAACGAAAAGGGTTCCATATTCGGCTGTTCCTACTATATGGTTCTCTGATGACTGCTCTAAGGAGTAGTAAGACGGTGTCCAAAGGTCTGTTGGGGGTATCAAAGCGATACCCTCGATGAATAGGGGTACCAACTGAGTACGAAATGAAGGTCCCCATAGTCGCCATACAAGTTATAGGAGGTGTCCAAAGAACGAAAAGGGTTCCATATTCGGCTGTTCCTACTATATGGTTCTCTGATGACTGCTCTAAGGAGTAGTAAGACGGTGTCCAAAGGTCTGTTGGGGGTATCAAAGCGATACCCTCGATGAATAGGGTACCAACTGAGTACGATATGAAGGTCCCCATAGTCGCCATACAAGTTATAGGAGGTGTCCAAAGAACGAAAAGGGTTCCATATTCGGCTGTTCCTACTATATGGTTCTCTGATGACTGCTCTAAGGAGTAGTAAGACGGTGTCCAAAGGTCTGTTGGGGGTATCAAAGCGATACCCTCGATGAATAGGGTACCAACTGAGTACGATATGAAGGTCCCCATAGTCGCCATACAAGTTATAGGAGGTGTCCAAAGAACGAAAAGGGTTCCATATTCGGCTGTTCCTACTATATGGTTCTCTGATGACTGCTCTAAGGAGTAGTAAGACGGTGTCCAAAGGTCTGTTGGGGGTATCAAAGCGATACCCTCGATGAATAGGGGTACCAACTGAGTACGAAATGAAGGTCCCATAGTCGCCATACAAGTTATAGGAGGTGTCCAAAGAACGAAAAGGGTTCCATATTCGGCTGTTCCTACTATATGGTTCTCTGATGACTGCTCTAAGGAGTAGTAAGACGGTGTCCAAAGGTCTGTTGGGGGTATCAAAGCGATACCCTCGATGAATAGGGTACCAACTGAGTACGATATGAAGGTCCCCATAGTCGCCATACAAGTTATAGGAGGTGTCCAAAGAACGAAAAGGGTTCCATATTCGGCTGTTCCTACCATATGGTTCTCTGATGACTGCTCTAAGGAGTAGTAAGACGGTGTCCAAAGGTCTGTTGGGGGTATCAAAGCGATACCCTCGATGAATAGGGGTACCAACTGAGTACGAATATGAAGGTCCCCATAGTCGCCATACAAGTTATAGGAGGTGTCCAAAGAACGAAAAGGGTTCCATATTCGGCTGTTCCTACTATATGGTTCTCTGATGACTGCTCCAAGGAGTAGTAAGACGGTGTCCAAAGGTCTGTTGGGGGTATCACAGCGATACCCTCGATGAATAGGGGTACCAACTGAGTACGATATGAAGGTCCCCATAGTCGCATACAAGTTATAGGAGGTGTCCAAAGAACGAAAAGGGTTCCATATTCGGCTGTTCCTACTATATGGTTCTCTGATGACTGCTCTAAGGAGTAGTAAGACGGTGTCCAAAGGTCTGTTGGGGGTATCAAAGCGATACCCTCGATGAATAGGGGTACCAACTGAGTACGATATGAAGGTCCCATAGTCGCCATACAAGTTATAGGAGGTGTCCAAAGAACGAAAAGGGTTCCATATTCGGCTGTTCCTACTATATGGTTCTCTGATGACTGCTCTAAGGAGTAGTAAGACGGTGTCCAAAGGTCTGTTGGGGGTATCAAAGCGATACCCTCGATGAATAGGGGTACCAACTGAGTACGAAATGAAGGTCCCCATAGTCGCCATACAAGTTATAGGAGGTGTCCAAAGAACGAAAAGGGTTCCATATTCGGCTGTTCCTACTATATGGTTCTCTGATGACTGCTCTAAGGAGTAGTAAGACGGTGTCCAAAGGTCTGTTGGGGGTATCAAAGCGATACCCTCGATGAATAGGGGTACCAACTGAGTACGAAATGAAGGTCCCCATAGTCGCCATACAAGTTATAGGAGGTGTCCAAAGAACGAAAAGGGTTCCATATTCGGCTGTTCCTACTATATGGTTCTCTGATGACTGCTCTAAGGAGTAGTAAGACGGTGTCCAAAGGTCTGTTGGGGGTATCAAAGCGATACCCTCGATGAATAGGGGTACCAACTGAGTACGATATGAAGGTCCCATAGTCGCCATACAAGTTATAGGAGGTGTCCAAAGAACGAAAAGGGTTCCATATTCGGCTGTTCCTACTATATGGTTCTCTGATGACTGCTCTAAGGAGTAGTAAGACGGTGTCCAAAGGTCTGTTGGGGGTATCAAAGCGATACCCTCGATGAATAGGGGTACCAACTGAGTACGAAATGAAGGTCCCATAGTCGCCATACAAGTTATAGGAGGTGTCCAAAGAACGAAAAGGGTTCCATATTCGGCTGTTCCTACTATATGGTTCTCTGATGACTGCTCTAAGGAGTAGTAAGACGGTGTCCAAAGGTCTGTTGGGGGTATCAAAGCGATACCCTCGATGAATAGGGGTACCAACTGAGTACGATATGAAGGTCCCATAGTCGCCATACAAGTTATAGGAGGTGTCCAAAGAACGAAAAGGGTTCCATATTCGGCTGTTCCTACTATATGGTTCTCTGATGACTGCTCTAAGGAGTAGTAAGACGGTGTCCAAAGGTCTGTTGGGGGTATCAAAGCGATACCCTCGATGAATAGGGGTACCAACTGAGTACGAAATGAAGGTCCCCATAGTCGCCATACAAGTTATAGGAGGTGTCCAAAGAACGAAAAGGGTTCCATATTCGGCTGTTCCTACTATATGGTTCTCTGATGACTGCTCTAAGGAGTAGTAAGACGGTGTCCAAAGGTCTGTTGGGGGTATCAAAGCGATACCCTCGATGAATAAGGGTACCAACTGAGTACGATATGAAGGTCCCCATAGTCGCCATACAAGTTATAGGAGGTGTCCAAAGAACGAAAAGGGTTCCATATTCGGCTGTTCCTACTATATGGTTCTCTGATGACTGCTCTAAGGAGTAGTAAGACGGTGTCCAAAGGTCTGTTGGGGGTATCAAAGCGATACCCTCGATGAATAGGGGTACCAACTGAGTACGATATGAAGGTCCCCATAGTCGCCATACAAGTTATAGGAGGTGTCCAAAGAACGAAAAGGGTTCCATATTCGGCTGTTCCTACTATATGGTTCTCTGATGACTGCTCTAAGGAGTAGTAAGACGGTGTCCAAAGGTCTGTTGGGGTATCAAAGCGATACCCTCGATGAATAGGGGTACCAACTGAGTACGAAATGAAGGTCCCCATAGTCGCCATACAAGTTATAGGAGGTGTCCAAAGAACGAAAAGGGTTCCATATTCGGCTGTTCCTACCTTATGGTTCTCTGATGACTGCTCTAAGGAGTAGTAAGACGGTGTCCAAAGGTCTGTTGGGGGTATCAAAGCGATACCCTCGATGAATAAGGGTACCAACTGAGTACGATATGAAGGTCCCCATAGTCGCCATACAAGTTATAGGAGGTGTCCAAAGAACGAAAAGGGTTCCATATTCGGCTGTTCCTACTATATGGTTCTCTGATGACTGCTCTAAGGAGTAGTAAGACGGTGTCCAAAGGTCTGTTGGGGGTATCAAAGCGATACCCTCGATGAATAAGGGTACCAACTGAGTACGATATGAAGGTCCCATAGTCGCCATACAAGTTATAGGAGGTGTCCAAAGTACGAAAAGGGTTCCATATTCGGCTGTTCCTACTATATGGTTCTCTGATGACTGCTCTAAGGAGTAGTAAGACGGTGTCCAAAGGTCTGTTGGGGGTATCAAAGCGATACCCTCGATGAATAGGGGTACCAACTGAGTACGAAATGAAGGTCCCATAGTCGCCATACAAGTTATAGGAGGTGTCCAAAGTACGAAAAGGGTTCCATATTCGGCTGTTCCTACTAATGGTTCTCTGATGACTGCTCTAAGGAGTAGTAAGACGGTGTCCAAAGGTCTGTTGGGGGTATCAAAGCGATACCCTCGATGAATAGGGGTACCAACTGAGTACGATATGAAGGTCCCCATAGTCGCCATACAAGTTATATGAGGTGTCCAAAGAACGAAAAGGGTTCCATATTCGGCTGTTCCTACTATATGGTTCTCTGATGACTGCTCTAAGGAGTAGTAAGACGGTGTCCAAAGGTCTGTTGGGGGTATCACAGCGATACCCTCGATGAATAGGGGTACCAACTGAGTACGATATGAAGGTCCCATAGTCGTCATACAAGTTATAGGAGGTGTCCAAAGAACGAAAAGGGTTCCATATTCGGCTGTTCCTACCATATGGTTCTCTGATGACTGCTCTAAGGAGTAGTAAGACGGTGTCCAAAGGTCTGTTGGGGGTATCAAAGCGATACCCTCGATGAATAGGGGTACCAACTGAGTACGATATGAAGGTCCCATAGTCGCCATACAAGTTATAGGAGGTGTCCAAAGTACGAAAAGGGTTCCATATTCGGCTGTTCCTACTATATGGTTCTCTGATGACTGCTCTAAGGAGTAGTAAAACGGTGTCTAAAGGTCTGTTGGGGGTATCAAAGCGATACCCTCGATGAATAAGGGTACCAACTGAGTACGATATGAAGGTCCCATAGTCGCCATACAAGTTATAGGAGGTGTCCAAAGTACGAAAAGGGTTCGATATTCGGCTGTTCCTCCTAAATGGTTCTCTGATGACTGCTCTAAGGAGTAGTAAGACGGTGTCCAAAGGTCTGTTGGGGGTATCAAACGATACCCTCGATGAATAAGGGTACCAACTGAGTACGATATGAAGGTCCCCATAGTCGCCATACAAGTTATAGGAGGTGTCCAAAGTACGAAAAGGGTTCCATATTCGGCTGTTCCTACTATATGGTTCTCTGATGACTGCTCTAAGGAGTAGTAAGACGGTGTCCAAAGGTCTGTTGGGGGTATCAAAGCGATACCCTCGATGAATAAGGGTACCAACTGAGTACGATATGAAGGTCCCCATGGTCGCCATACAAATTATAGGAGGTGTCCAAAGTACGAAAAGGGTTCCATATTCGGCTGTTCCTACTATATGGTTCTCTGATGACTGCTTTAAGGAGTAGTAAGACGGTGTCCAAAGGTCTTTTGGGGGTATCAAAGCGATACCCTCGATGAATAGGGGTACCAACTGAGTACGAAATGAAGGTCCCCATAGTCGCCATACAAGTTATAGGAGGTGTCCAAAGAACGAAAAGGGTTCCATATTCGGCTGTTCCTACTATATGGTTCTCTGATGACTGCTCTAAGGAGTAGTAAGACGGTGTCCAAAGGTCTGTTGGGGGTATCAAAGCGATACCCTCGATGAATAGGGGTACCAACTGAGTACGATATGAATGTCCCCATAGTCGCCATACAAGTTATAGGAGGTGTCCAAAGTACGAAAAGGGTTCCATATTCGGCTGTTCCTACATATGGTTCTCTGATGACTGCTCTAAGGAGTAGTAAGACGGTGTCCAAAGGTCTGTTGGGGGTATCAAAGCGATACCCTCGATGAATAGGGGTACCAACTGAGTACGAAATGAAGGTCCCCATAGTCGCCATACAAGTTATAGGAGGTGTCCAAAGAACGAAAAGGGTTCCATATTCGGCTGTTCCTACTATATGGTTCTCTGATGACTGCTCTAAGGAGTAGTAAGACGGTGTCCAAAGGTCTGTTGAGGGTATCAAAGCGATACCCTCGATGAATAGGGGTACCAACTGAGTACGAAATGAAGGGCCCCATAGTCGCCATACAAGTTATAGGAGGTGTCCAAAGAACGAAAAGGGTTCCATATTCGGCTGTTCCTACTATATGGTTCTCTGATGACTGCTCTAAGGAGTAGTAAGACGGTGTCCAAAGGTCTGTTGGGGGTATCACAGCGATACCCTCGATGAATAGGGGTACCAACTGAGTACGATATGAAGGTCCCCATAGTCGCCATACAAGTTATAGGAGATGTCCAAAGAACGAAAAGGGTTCCATGTTCGGCTGTTCCTACTACATGGTTCTCTGATGACTGCTCTAAGGAGTAGTAAGACGGTGTCCAAAGGTCTGGCGGGGGTATCACAGCGATACCATCGATGAATAGGGGTACCAACTGAGTACGAAATGAAGGTCCCATAGTCGTTATACAAGTTATAGGATGTGTCCAAAGAACGAAAAGGGTTCCATATTCGGCTGTTCCTACTATATGGTTCTCTGATGACTGCTCTAAGGAGTAGTAAGACGGTGTCCTCAGGTCTGTTGGGGGTATCAAAGCGATACCCTCGATGAATAGGGGTACCAACTGAGTACGACATGAAGGTCCCATAGTCGTCATATAAGTTAAAGGAGATGTCCAAAGAAAGAAAAGGGTTCCATGTTCGGCTGTTCCTACCACATGGTTCTCTGATGACTGCTCTAAGGAGTAGTAAGATGGTGTCCTAAGGTCTGTTGGGGGTATCAAAGCGATACCCTCGATGAATAGGGGTACCAACTGAGTACGAAATGAAGGTCCCATAGTCGTCATATAAGTTAAAGGAGGTGTCCAAAGAACGAAAAGGGTTCCATATTCGGCTGTTCCTACTATATGGTTCTCTGATGACTGCTTTAAGGAGTAGTAAGACGGTGTCCAAAGGTCTGTTGGGGGTATCAAAGCGATACCCTCGATGAATAGGGGTACCAACTGAGTACGAAATGAAGGTCCCCATAGTCGCCAAACTAGTTATAAGAGGTGTTCAAAGTACGAAAAGGGTTCCATATTCGTCTGTTCCAAACGTTTGGTTCTCTGATGACTGCTCTAAGGAGTAGTTAGACGGTGTCGAAAGGTCTGTTGGGGGTATCACAGCGATACCCTCGATGAATAGGGGTACCAACTGAGTACGATATGCAGGTCCCATAGTCGTCATACAAGTTATAAGAGGGAGAGGCGAACTGTTAACCGAAGCGAGCGGATGCCTTTCGTGTGCTTTTGGTGAAAACAGATTATCGAAAGGAAACTATATTGAGAACAGTGTAACGTGCGTGCAAAGTGTTTAGTTATCTAGTTTGTACGCCACCTGTGTGAAGTTTCGGTGAAATCCGTGCAAATATAGTTTAAAACGGCACACAAACATTGCGTCGCGCTTCGGCGCGTGTGACCAAAAAAGTGCGTGTGTGGTTAGGTGAGTGCGTGCGTGCGAAGCGCTCCTTTTCGGTGCGGATGAAAGGGAGCCCGCAGCCGCAGTTTGGTTGAGAAAATCTTTCAGGAGTGTAAAAGTGCTGTGCAAATCACCTCCGAAAAGAGAAAACAAACATTCAGTGGTAAAAACAGCATCAAAAAAGAGTGAAAAACGACGTGGCATAAACACGTGCTAAGGGCACACGCACTTAGTAGGGCAGTGTGTGTCAGTGTCGGTTAGTGCGTGCGAGGTGTGCTGTTTGCTTATAGACTGACAAGTGCACAGTGGAGAACTCATCGACATTCCGGTTGATGTCCTGAGAGAGCTCTTCTCTTTAGTGACATAAAAGCTCCGCACTGAGCTTTTGCCATAAAGGCGAATGCGGACCGCATACCGGCTAGGCGCAGAAGTCTAGCAACTGTTGAGCAGAGCAACGAACCGGACAGCGGTAGCCATGCAAGACGAGGAGAGCGGGTCTGATGGGTCGTTGGATGCAGAGGCCACCGTATTCGTCAAACCGAAAAAAAATGAAGATGTCGCCACGAGTAGTGGTGACGCTCCTGTCGCCGGGAACGCTAACGTCACTATGAGCACAACGGGAGCACCCACGCCAGCCCGAGGGGAACGCCAGGGACACCAGGAGAGTCGGATGCGGGAGCGCGGACGAGTACCGCCCCCGCCACCACACCGTCACCATGGAGATCGGTATCTCCCGAGATGCTGGCGCCAGTCGCATCGCCGTCGGTAGAGGAATAAAAAAAATATATATATATAAAAAAATAAAAAAAAGTTATAGGAGATGTCCAAAGAACGAAAAGGGTTCCATATTCGGCTGTTCTACTATATGGTTCTCTGATGACTGCTCTAAGGAGTAGTAAGACGGTGTCCAAAGGTCTGTTGGGGGTATCACAGCGATACCCTCGATGAATAGGGGTACCAACTGAGTACGATATGAAGGTCCCATAGTCGTCATACAAGTTATAGGAGGTGTCCAAAGAACGAAAAGGGTTCCATATTCGGCTGTTCCTACTATATGGTTCTCTGATGACTGCTCTAAGGAGTAGTAAGACGGTGTCCAAAGGTCTGTTGGGGGTATCAAAGCGATACCCTCGATGAATAGAGGGTACCAACTGAGTACGATATGAAGGTCCCCATAGTCGTCATACAAGTTATAGGAGGTGTCCAAAGTACGAAAAGGGTTCCATATTCGGCTGTTCCTACTATATGGTTCTCTGATGACTGCTCTAAGGAGTAGTAAGACGGTGTCCAAAGGTCTGTTGGGGGTATCAAAGCGATACCCTCGATGAATAGGGGTACCAACTGAGTACGACATGAAGGTCCCCATAGTCGCCATACAAGTTATAGGAGGTGTCCAAAGAACGAAAAGGGTTCCATATTCGGCTGTTCCTACCATATGGTTCTCTGATGACTGCTCTAAGGAGTAGTAAGACGGTGTCCAAAGGTCTGTTGGGGGTATCACAGCGATACCCTCGATGAATAGGGGTACCAACTGAGTACGACATGAAGGTCCCCATAGTCGCCATACAAGTTAAAGGAGGTGTCCAAAGTACGAAAAGGGTTCCATATTCGGCTGTTTCTACTAAATGGTTCTCTGATGACTGCTCTAAGGAGTAGTAAGACGGTGTCCAAAGGTCTGTTGGGGGTATCAAAGCAATACCCTCGATGAATAGGGGTACCAACTGAGTACGATATGAAGGTCCCCATAGTCGCCATACAAGTAGTAGAAGGTGTCCAAAGTAACGAAAAGGGTTCCATATTCGGCTGTTCCTACTAAATGGTTCTCTGATGACTGCTCTAAGGAGTAGTAAGACGGTGTCCAAAGGTCTGTTGGGGGTATCACAGCGATACCCTCGATGAATAGGGGTACCAACTGAGTACGATATGAAGGTCCCCATAGTCGCCATACAAGTTATAGGAGGTGTCCAAAGTACGAAAAGGGTTCCATATTCGGCTGTTCCTACTAAATGGTTCTCTGATGACTGCTCTAAGGAGTAGTAAGACGGTGTCCAAAGGTCTGTTGGGGGTATCACAGCGATACCCTCGATGAATAGGGGTACCAACTGAGTACGATATGAAGGTCCCCATAGTCGCCATACAAGTTAAAGGAGGTGTACAAAGAACAAAAAGGGTTCCATGTTCGGCTGTTCCTATTATATGGTTCTCTGATGATTGCTTTAAGGAGTAGTAAGACGGTGTCCAAAGGTCTGTTGGGGGCATCAAAGCAATACCCTCGATGAATAAGGGTACCAACTGAGTACGATATGAAGGTCCCCATAGTCGCGATACAAGTTGTAGGAGGTGTCCAAAGAACGAAAAGGGTTCCATATTCGGCTGTTCCTACTATATGGTTCTCTGATGACTGCTCTAAGGAGTAGTAAGACGGTGTCCAAAGGTCTGTTGGGGGTATCAAAACAATACCCTCGATGAATAGGGGTACCAACTGAGTACGAAATGAAGATACCCATGGTCGCCATACAAGTTATAGGAGGTGTCCAAAGAACGAAAAGGGTTCCATATTCGGCTGTTCCTACCACATGGTTCTTTGATGACTGCTCTAAGGAGTAGTAAGACGGTGTCCAAAGGTCTGTTGGGGGTATCAAAGCGATACCCTCGATGAATAGGGGTACCAACTGAGTACGATATCCAGGTCCCATAGTCGTCATACAAGTTATAGGAGGGAGAGGCGAACTGTCGACCGAAGTGAGCGGACGCCTTTCGTGTGCTTCTGGTGAAAAACAGATTTTCGAAAGGAAACTATATTGAAAACAGTGAAACGTGCGTGCAAAGTTTTAGTTATCCAGTTTGTACGCCACCTGTGTGAAGTTTCGGTGAAATTCCGTGGAAATATAGTATAAAACGGCACACAAACATTGCGTCGCGCTTCGGCGCGTGTGACCAAAAAAGTGCGTGTGTGGTTAGGTGAGTGTGTGCGTGCGAAGCGCTCCCTTTCGGTGCGGATGAAAGGGAGTCCGCAGCCGCAGTTTGGTTGAGAAAGCCTTTCAGGAGTGTAAAAGTGCTGTGCAAATCACCTCCGAAAAGAGAAAACAAACTCAGTGGTAAAAACAGCATCAAAAAAGAGTGAAAAACGACACGCACTTAGTAGGGCAGTGTGTGTCAGTGTCGGTTTGTGCGTGCGAGGAGTGTTGTTTGCTTGTAGGCGGACAAGTGCACAGTGGAGAGCTCATCGGACATTCCGGTTGATGTCCTGGGAGAGCTCTTCTCTTTAGTGCCACCAGCGCCACCTATGGGGCACTAGCTCAAGTCCTATCAAAGACACACACCATAAAAGCTCCGCACTGAGCTTTTGCCATAAAGGCGAATGCGGACCGCATACCGGCTAGGCGCAAGCGGTTCTCTGATGACTGCTCTAAGGAGTAGTAAGACGGTGTCCAAATGTCTGTTGGGGGTATCAAAGCGATACCCTTGATGAATAGGGGTACCAACTGAGTACGATATGAAGGTCCCATAGTCGCCATACAAGTTATAGGAGGTGTCCAAAGAACGAAAAGGGTTCCATATTCGGCTGTTCCTACTACAGGGTTCACTGATGACTGCTTTAAGGAGTAGTAAGACGGTGTCCAAAGGTCTGTTGGGGGTATCACAGCGATACCCTCGATGAATAGGGGTACCAACTGAGTACGAAATGAAGGTCCCATAGTCGTCATACAAGTTATAGGAGGTGTCCAAAGAACGAAAAGGGTTCCATATTCGGCTGTTCCTACTACATGGTTCACTGATGACTGCTTTAAGGAGTAGTAAGACGGTGTCCAAAGGTCTGTTGGGGGTATCAAAGCGATACCCTCGATGAATAGGGGTACCAACTGAGTACGATATGAAGGTCCCCACAGTCACCATACAAGTTATAGGAGGTGTCCAAAGAACGAAAAGGGTTCCATATTCGGCTGTTCCCTACTACATGGTTCACTGATGACTGCTTTAAGGAGTAGTAAGACGGTGTCCAAATGTCTGTTGGGGGTATCAAAGCGATACCCTTGATGAATAGGGGTACCAACTGAGTACGATATGAAGGTCCATAGTCGTCCATACAAGTTATAGGAGGTGTTCAAAGTAAGAAAAAGTTCCATATTCGGCTGTTCCTACTACATGGTTCACTGATGACTGCTTTAAGGAGTAGTAAGACGGTGTCCAAAGGTCTGTTGGGGTATCACAGCGATACCCTCGATGAATAGGGGTACCAACTGAGTACGAAATGAAGGTCCCATAATCGCCATACAAGTTATAGGAGGTGTCCAAAGAACGAAAAGGGTTCCATATTCGGCTGTTCCTACTACATGGTTCACTGATGACTGCTTTAAGGAGTAGTAAGACGGTGTCCAAAGGTCTGTTGGGGGTATCACAGCGATACCCTCGATGAATAGGGGTACCAACTGAGTACGATATGAAGGTCCCCACAGTCACCATACAAGTTATAGGAGGTGTCCAAAGAACGAAAAGGGTTCCATATTCGGCTGTTCCTACTATATGGTTCTCTGATGACTGCTCTAAGGAGTAGTAAGACGGTGTCCAAAGGTCTGTTGGGGTATTACAGCGATACCCTCGATGAATAGGGGTACCAACTGAGTACGAAATGAAGGTCCCATAGTCGTCATACAAGTTATAGGAGGTGTCCAAAGACGAAAAGGGTTCCATATTCGGCTGTTCCTACTACATGGTTCACTGATGACTGCTTTAAGGAGTAGTAAGACGGTGTCCAAAGGTCTGTTGGGGTATCAAAGCGATACCCTCGATGAATAGGGGTACCAACTGAGTACGATATGAAGGTCCCACAGTCACCATACAAGTTATAGGAGGTGTCCAAAGAACGAAAAGGGTTTCCATATTCGGCTATTCCTTCTATATGGTTCTCTGATGACTGCTTTAAGGAGTAGTAAGACGGTGTCCAAAGGTCTGTTGGGGGTATCACAGCGATACCCTCGATGAATAGGGGTACCAACTGAGTACGATATGAAGGTCCCCATAGTCGCCATACAAGTTATAGGAGGTGTCCAAAGTACGAAAAGGGTTCCATATTCGGCTGTTCCTACTATACGGATCTCTGATGACTGCTCAAGGATAGTAAGACGGTGTCCAAAGGTCTGTTGGGGGTATCACAGCGATACCCTCGATGAATAGGGGTACCAACTGAGTACGAAATGAAGGTCCCATAATCGCCATACAAGTTATAGGAGGTGTCCAAAGAACGAAAAGGGTTCCATATTCGGCTGTTCCTACTACATGGTTCACTGATGACTGCTTTAAGGAGTAGTAGACGGTGTCCAAAGGTCTGTTGGGGGTATCAAAGCGATACCCTCGATGAATAGGGTACCAACTGAGTACGATATGAAGGTCCCCATAGTCACCAAACAAGTTATAGGAGGTGTCCAAAGTACGAAAAGGGTTCCATATTCGGCTGTTCTTCTATATGGTTCTCTGAGGACTGCTCTAAGGAGTAGTAAGACGGTGTCCAAAGGTCTGTTGGGGGTATCACAGCGATACCCTCGATGAATAGGGGTACCAACTGAGTACGATATGAAGGTCCCATAGTCGTCATACAAGTTTAGGAGTGTCCAACGAACGAGAGGGTTCCATATTCGGCTGTTCCTACTATACAGCCAAGTATACATACAAGTTATAGGAGGTGTCCAAAGAACGAAAAGGGTTCATATTCGCAGTTCCTACTATATGTTCTCTGATGACTGCTCTAAGGAGTAGTAAGACGGTGTCAAAGGTCTGTTGGGGGTATCAAAGCGATACCCTCGATGAATAAGGGTACCAACTGAGTACGATATGAAGGTCCCCATAGTCGCCATACAAGTTATTGGAGGTGTCCAAAGTAACGAAAAGGGTTCCATATTCGGGCTTGTTCCTACTATATGGTTCTCTGATGACTGCTCTAAAAGGAGTAGTAAGACGGTGTCCAATAGTTGTTCTGTGGGGGTTATCAAAACGATACCCTCGATGAAAAAGTGGTACCGAAACTGAGTACGATATGAAGGTCCCATAGTCGCCCATAAAGTTGCAGGAGGTGTCCCAAGTACGAAAAGGGTTCCATCATTCGTCTGTTCCTACTATAATGGTTCTCCTGATGCATAGCTGTGTATCGGAGTAGTAAGACGGTGTCCCAAGGTCCTGTTGGGAGTATCTAAAAGTTAACTACCTCGATATAAGGGGTACCAACTGAGTACGAAAAGAAGGTCCTCCAGAAGTCGCCATAAACAAGTTATAAGAGGTTCCAAAGTACGAAAAGAGTTCCATATTGTCCGGCCTGTTCCCTACTATATGGTGGTTCCCCTGATTGCTGGCCTCCAAGGAGTAGTGAGGAAGTGTCCAAATGGGTCTGTTGGGGGTATCGAGGTGATACCCTCGACGGACAATATGCACGAAAAGTGGTTCGATGATCTATCCTGTAGGTCGTACGGCAGCCATACCCGGCTGGAAGTACCGCGGTAATTCCGCAATAAAACGTTCGCCAGACGAACAAACAAATTGAATTAGCTCATCGTAGTGTACGGAAACGAAACGAAAATGTAAGGTGATTAGGGATCCGGGAGCAATCTCGCGATCCCATGGTTCGGTGTAAGAAATGATACGAAGTGTTCATAAGTCTCCTCTGGAGGCAGAACCATCGTAGCAAAGTTCGGGAACCCAAGGGTCACAAAAACTCGTAGGACGATATCCACGAATAATCGGGGACTTGTGGGGACTACCGTGCCCTGACAAGTCAACTACACCTTAACTGGTGATGGTCGTCCTACGGGGACCTGCGGGGAACAAAAGGGTCACTAAAACTCGTAGGACAATATCTCCGAATAATCGGGGACTTGTGGGGACCACCGTGCCCTGAACAAGTCCACTACACTTAACTGGTGATGGTTGTCCTACGGGGAACTGCCGGGAACCCAAGGGTCACAAAAACTCGTAGGACGATATCCACGAATAAGCGGGGACTTGTGGGACTACGTGCCCGACAAGTCAACTACACCTTAACTGGGTGATGTCGTCCTACGGGACCTGCGGGAGCAAAAGGAGTCAGAACCATCGAAGGACGATATCCACGAATAATCGGGGACTTGTGGGGATAAACCGTGCCCTGACAGTCAACTACACCTTAACTGTGATGGTCGTCCTACGGGGAACTTCAGGAGCCGCCAGTAAGTCCGCAAGTTCGTATCGAGCCTTGATTGGTCCTGTTGGGGCGTGCGGGGTGTATGCTCGGTACGTCAAATGTTGGGTGTACGATGTACATCGATAATCTGACATCCTCCTGAACAACCCTTTGCTCGTGTGGTGATTGCCGCTGGAGTCGGTGTACTGCCGCAGGTCAATGAGAGTGGTCCACAACAAGATTGGTGTCACCTGAATGAACGTAAAAGAGAGTCTGCGGGGGACTGGGTGCCCTGGTAGACAAAAAATATCGAAGCAAGCATTGTACGAAGACGAATTCTGGTTGATCCTAACCAGTAATATACGCTTGTCTCAAGGGTTAAAGCCATGCATGTCTAAGTACAAACATAAATGAATGTAAACCGCATAAGGCTCAGTAAACAGCCATAATTCACAAGATCATCCACCCATCAGTTACTTGGTAACTGTGGAAAAGCCAGAGCTATACATGCACATGCCGGGCCGCTGTCCGCTGGCGGGCGGTGGAACTGGTGCACTTATTAGTAAAACCAAATCGCCTCCGGCGGCTTGAGTTGAAGTCTGGATAAGATGGCCGATCGTATGGTCCGCTTGACCGACGACAGATCTTGCAAATGTCTGCCCTACAACTATTGATTGGTAGTGTAGAGGACTACCATGGTTGCGACGGGTAACGGGGGAACAGGGTTCGATTCCGGAGAGGGAGGCCTGAGAAATGGCTACCACATCCAGGAAGGCAGCAGGCGCGTAAATTACCCAAATCCCGGCACGGGAGGTAGTGACGAGAAATAACAATATGGACCTCTCTAACGATGGTCCATAATTGGAATGAATTGAGCATAAATCCTTCAATAAGGATCAAGTGGAGGGCAAGTCTGGTGCCAGCAAGCCGCGGTAATTCCAGCTCCACTAGCGTATATTAAAGTTGTTTGCGGTTAAAACGTTCGAAGTTGATCCCCGTCCAGACACGCCAACCGCCGCGGGCGCCCGGCACACGCCGGATTACGTTCGTGCGCGAGCTCGCGCTGCGACTCACATGGTGTCCTGGGCGTCAACCTCGTGATCGTCGGCACGTCCCGAGCCGGTCGTGGTGCCCGGGCAGCTCCCATTTACCTTGAACAAATTAAGAGTGCTTCAAGCAGGCTAGGTACAAAAGCGTCCACACCCGCCCAGGGTTGGCGTTGGCCGAGAATAATCTTGCATGGAATAATGGAACATGACCTCGGTCTGAGTCTTTTGGTTGTTTTGTATAGACCCAGAGGTAATGATTAACGTGAAGTAGTTGGGGCATTGGTATTACGGCGCGAGAGGTGGAAATTCGTAGACCGTCGTAGGACCACTGAAGCGAAAGCGTTTGCCATGGATGCTTTCATTAATCAAGAACGAAGTTATATGGAGCGAAGGCGATTAGATACCGCCCTAGTTCTAACCGTAAACGATGCAATCAAGCAATTGGGAGACGCTACTACTTCGGTGCTCTCAGTAGCTTTCGGTAAACCCAAAAATCGGGTTCCGGGGGAAGTATGGTTGCAAAGTTGAAAACTTAAAGGAATTGACGGAAGGGCACCACAAGAAGTGGAGCTTGCGGCTTAATTTGACTCAACACGGGAAAACTTACCAGGTCCGAACTAGCGAGGTAAGACAGATTAAGAGCTCTTTCCTCAAATTTAAGGGTAGTGGTGCATGGCCGTTCTTAGTTCGTGGAATGATTTGTCTGGTTAATTCCGATAACGAACGCGACTCAAACAAGCTAACTAGAACGCTGTCCAGCAGTGTGCCTCCGGGCGCACCTGACGTTACGGGGCGGCGGCGCCTTCGCGGGCGGTCGGTCGCACTAGTTTGCCCTGCTTAGCGGGACAACTTGTGTTTAGCAAGGTGAGAGTGAGCGATAAACAGGTCCGTGGATGCCCTTAGATGTTCTGGGCTGCACGCGTGCTACAATGTGGGCAGCAAGCGTGTTCTCGCCAATAGGCGCCCCCATTCCGGAGAGGAACGGGAAATCACCCAAATGCTCATTTAGTTGGGATTGGGGGACTGCAAAGGTCCCCATGAACCTGGAATTTCTAGTAAGTGCTAGTCATTAGCTAGCGCTGATTACGTCCCTGCCCTTTGTACACACCGCCCGTCGCTACTACCGATGGATTATTTAGTGAGGTCTCTGGAGGCATACCTTCCGCGGTTCCTTCGTGGAGCTGCAGTTGGCACGGCCGAAGTTGACGAACTTGATGATTTAGAGGAAGTAAAAGTCGTAACAAGGTTTCCGTAGGTGAACCTGCGGAAGGATCATTACCGATCAAACAAGTCCGGGAGTGAGGTTGCCAAACGCATCGTCGGCATCACATGCTGACGCGCACGCTACAACCACAAGATGGTGTAGCACACTTGGTAGAGTTGAGCGAAAGCAACTCTTCAAAGGGATACACATACCCACTGACTCGGCGCAGGTCAGTAAAGACGCACACTTTGGGCAGTACCGGTACTTATACACTGACTGATTGTCGTGTCACAAAGGGGTGATCGACCAGTCGCACTTTTGGCGTGCTCGGCTTCCGCATCCGTCGGGGCCGTGGGCGCCTGCAGTGTGGTACTAGGGAACCAGAGTTGTGTGTTGGTTTGTGTATAATGGACATATCATTACCCATCAAACAAGTCCGGAGTGAGGTTGCCAAACGCATTCGGTCGGCATCATATGCTGACGCGCACGCTACAACCACAAGATGGTGTAGCACACTTGGTAGAGTTGAGCGAAAGCAACTCTTTCAAAGGGATACACATACCACTGCCTCGGCGAAGGTCAGTGAAAGATGCACACTTTGGTAGTACCGGGTACCTTATACACTGACTGATTGTCGTGTCACAACGGGGTGATCGACAGTCGCACTTTGGCGTGCTCGGCTCCCGCAACCGTCGGGGCCGTGGGCGCCTGCAGTGTGGTACTAGGGAACCAGAAGGTTGTGTGTTGGTAGTGTATAAGGGATGAATGGACTTCGGTTCCATTCATCAACTAGTTCGGTGTGTACGTTAAAACCCAGGCAGGGGATCACTCGGCTCATGGATCGATGAAGACCGCAGCTAAAATGCGCGTCAGAATGTGAACTGCAGGACACATGAACAGCGACACGTTGAACGCATATGGCGCATCGGACGACTCAACCCGACCGATGCACACATCCTTGAGTGCCTACCAAGTTATCTCAACACTCTAACCAAACTGACCGTCCTGACCCCATCATAGGGGGTAGGCTGTCGCAGCATGGCGTGCTCGGATCCGCATCCTTGTCGGGACCGGGGCGCTGAAAGTGAGAGGGCTAACACAGAGAGACATACGAGGTATGGTACACAAACCTAAACACACACACACACATGTGAGCATGGGTGAAGAGCGAGCGCCGTCAAGTCGCACGGTTCGACCTCTAGTATCAACCAACGGATGTATCCACCACAGCATATAAGTTATCACCAATTGCACGGGGACTTCCACCGGTTGGCTCGGGTCGAGTACACTTGCGGCCCAACGCGCTCGTATCTTCCTCGCATCCAGTTGCAGTCGCGAGACGTGCTCACGGCGTGTGGGGAGTGAGGTTAGCACGACAGGGGTGATTTATCACCGCTTCTCCCGTCGCATCATTGGTGACAGTGGATGTCTGTAGGCCTCAGTGAATGTGTGAACGTACCCTCAGAATTTTAGCATATTAATAT